>NC_092048.1:98993015-99253028 GCF_003086295.3 Arachis hypogaea | reverse complement strand
GAATGATTCCAGCCACTTAGCTGCTTTGTCCCTAAGTGAAAATGGGAACAAAAGCAGTTTATAGGCATCTTCCTGGACTCCATTGGACTTCACAGTGTCACAAATTCTCAGGAATTTTGTGAGATGTTGGTTTGGGTCTTCATTAGCACTTCCTCCAAAGGAACAATGATTTTCCACCAGTGATATTAGCTGTGGCTTGAGCTCAAAATTGTTGGCCTGAATGGGTGGTTTCTGGATGCTACTACCACAATTCCCAGAGGTTGGGTTTATGTATGAACTAAGAACCCTCCTCTCAGGAATGGCATTGTTCCCATCAGCTCTCTCATGGTTGTGGACTTCTCTATCCATGTTGAGATCTAGAGCTTCTTCAAAATTGTCCTCAGATTCTCCTTCAGATTCCTCTTCTCCCACTATTCTCTTCCCTCTTGCTTCCCTTCTAAGTCTATGAAGGGTCCTTTCCGGTTCGGTATATGGAGGAGTTGATGTCTCTCCTCTCCTACCTGTCATACAAGAACACAGCTCAAACACAAACAAGTAAAATACTCTTGGTTAATGGAAGAGTATGGTTAGATCAATTGAGGAATTAAATCAAATAGTTAGTGAGTCAGTGAGTTAGTTGCATGAATTTAAAGGCATAAAGAAAGAAAGCATGTAACCAAGTGCAGAAATTAAAATTCAACAAGTAGCTAGAACAGAATTAACAAAGCAAGAGAAAATTGCTCAATCTAGTTAGCTTCCAATTTGAGAATTGTCAATCGAAAACCAATCCCCGGCAACGGCGCCATAAACTTGGTGCACATAAACTAGTTATGCTACGATTTAGGAAATTGCACGATCGGCAAAATTCCTTCCGGCAAGTGCACCGGTTATCGTCGTCAAGTAAAAACTCACAATAGAGTGAGGTCGAATCCCACAAGGATTGGTTGATTGAGCAATTCGGATTAGAAGTGTGTTCTAGTTGAGCGGAATCAAGAATTGAGATGAGAATTGCGGAATGTAAAATTGGCGGGAAAAGTAAATGACAAGAAAATTAAAGGGCTGAATCTTAAATTGCATGAATTAAAGAGCAGAATGTAAATTGCTGAAATTAAAAGGGAATGGGGGTGATTGCAAGAATTGAATTGCTGAATGTAAAGAGAAAGTGGAAATCAGAAATGGGGAATTCATTGGGTTTAGGAGATATTGAAGTCTCCGAATCAAAACATGTATATCTCTTCCTCAACCAATGCATTCATTGAATTTTGCTTGGCAATCTTATATGATTGGATCCCAATTCCTTGGCTCACCAATGCTCTCTAAAAACAAACAAATTCCCAATCCCTTGGTTTAAATGTTCATAAGAAGAGATGATGCTTGATCACTGATTATACCACACAATTTCATGAACCACAATTTGGTAGGATTACATGTCACAATATCCATCCAAACCCCAATCCAATCCACTGTGAGAAAGCTTCTCTAGCATGAATCCTCCATTCCTTTCCCAAGGCTCCGAAGGATTCCAAGTATGAGTAGTTTCTTTCCCAAGACAACTACTCAATGGAATTAGATCGAGAAGCTTTCTAACAAAATTCAAGAGAAAAGATTGAAGAAGAAGATAAACTATTATTGATTCATTGAATTACAATAGAGCTCCCTAACCCAATGAAAGGGGGTTTAGTGAATCATAGCTCTGAATTCAATTACAAAGAAAAAGAAACTAGCTCAAAGTGAAAGTAAAAGTCCCCTCTAACTTAACTTCTATCCTATTTATACACTTTCTATATTGAGCTTCAGTTGTGCTTCTTGGGCTTTGAGGCCTCTCCTTGCTTTTCTTTTTGCCTTGGGTTTATGATCCATAATCTTGATGAGGTTGTTGATCCAAATCCTGTAACATTTATTGAGCCAACTTAGTGATAATCAAATAATGACACATGACTCAATAATTTGAGATTTCAAACTCATCAATCCTTCAGGCCCAATCCCATAAACCATGATATTCAATTGGGTTTCATACCAAAGTAAGTTTAAGTTAATAATTGTGCTCAAAGACTAACTTAAACCACAATATTTTTGGCCCAGAAACCCTTTTCAAGAGTGGCGTTTAAGTTGTAGTTTAAGCTTAAACTGCAGCTTAAACGCCAGACACTTCCAGTGAGGCTATTTGTAGAAGCACGTTTAAGCTTCAGTTAAGGTTAAACTGAAGCTTAAACGTGGAAATGGAAGAATGGTAGCCCTGGAGAGTAATGTAGTCGAACACGTTTAACCTCCAGTTTAAGGTTAAACTGGAGGTTAAACGTGGAAGAGGAATGAGGCATCCTGGAGGTCGAACACGTTTAACCTCCAGTTTGAGGTCAAACTGGAGGTTAAACGTGGAAAAGGGTGGAGGCATACTGGAGGTCGAACACGTTTAACCTCCAGTTTGAGGTCAAACTGGAGGTTAAACGTGGAAGCTTGGAATGGTGGCCCTGGAGGTGTCGAACACGTTTAACCTCCAGTTTGGGGTCAAACTGGAGGTTAAACGTGGAGGTGGAGAGAGCAACCCTGGAGTGAAAGAAAACGTCGAACACGTTTAAGCTCCAGTTTGAGTCAAACTGGAGCTTAAACGTGGAATGGCCCCTGGTACTCTTCCTGGTTCTGGCGTTTAACCTCCAGTTTGAGGTCAAACTGGAGGTTAAACGTGGAACTCCTCCCTGGGTGGCAAACTCATTCTGGCGTTTAACCTCCAGTTTGAGGTCAAACTGGAGGTTAAACGTGGAATGCTCCTTAAGTGAGGCTTTTCATTCTGGCGTTTAACCTCCAGTTTGAGGTCAAACTGGAGGTTAAACTTCAATCCCAGCATTTCTTATCCTTTATGATTTTGGCGTTTAAGCTCCAGTTTAGGCTTAAACTGGAACTTAAACTCCACATGTGATATTCAAGCTTCCTTTATTGATTTTGTTGCTTCCTTGCTTAGCCTCTTCTTCCCTGAAATCATCCAAATAATTGCATCAAAGTCTTGCAAAATTTCATGAGAAATCTTTCATTCATAGCATTTGAGTAATATAACTAAAACTCATGGAATTTGCATCAAAATCATATTGTTTGGATGGTTCATTACTTTGTTCTTCATTTAACCATTTTTGGTTACTTTAAGCTCAAGAAAATGCATAAAACAACTAAAACTAACAGAAAAATGCTAGTGAAACTAGCCTATGATGCCTTGGCATCAGTGTGGCTCAACAATGAAGGAAAACCATGAAGCTCACTCCAAGAGCACCATGCTCACCAAGGGAGCGCTACATTTTCTCTCAAGGAACCAAGGCAAAAGTGAGCTGAGCACAATATGAGGCCAAGAAACAAGGAAAGGAAAGACCAAGCGCTAATCACAAGAGGAAATAAGCCAAAAATGGCCAAATGCATCATCCAGGATTCGAACACAGCACCTAACAAAGCAAGGAAGCTGCACCACTTGAGCACTACCTTGATGATGTCCAAGACTTGGCACGCAAAATATTTCAAGGGACCAGCGCAAGACACACACAAGCCAATGCTCCGCTCCCCACATGAGCGGAGCATTCCCCTGATGCTTCTCCAAACATTGCACGCTACAAAGGATCCCCACACAAAGCTTCAATGCTCAGCTCCCCACTTGAGCTGAGCATCCTCCTGGAAGCAAATTCTCCATGGGCTGAAAATTCAATTAAAAATCCAACTTAATTCATTTCTTCACCAAATTAAAAGCCCATCTAAATTCCAAAATCCAAGAATAGAAAGTGTATAAATAGGAGCTAGTTTGATGTAATTGAAAAACCTCTAGACTTTACTTTGATTTTTCTTTGAACTTTCATTTTTTTTCATTTGGAGCTTTTACTTTTGAATTTAGATCTTAGAGAATTGGGAAGGGGAATTGATCTCTCTTCTTCCTTGTTCTTGCTTGAGCACTCTTTACTTTTCTTGCTTTGGATCTTGGGTGAAGAATTGAAGAACTTCTGTTTCAATCTCACCTTGAGATCTCTTGTTTACTTTTTCTGCAGAATTGAAATTCAAATTCTGTTTACTATTTCATTCTTCTACTCTTTCTGCAATTTACTTTTCTTTACTTCCGTTGCAATTGTACTTGTTGGATCAAGGAAGGATTTGAGATATAGACTTGTTATCTAGTCTCTTCCACCCCTGAGATCTTCAACCATCTTTTACATTGCTGCAAATTAAGCACAAGTCATTCTCTGTTTTCACACTCTTCAAGCATTTTCACTTTTCTGTTGAGATCTAATTCAATTCAATTCATCCTCTACTCTTCTGTTTATTGCAATTTACTTTTGCTTGTTTAAATTCTGCAATCCCAATTCCCAATTCCTTTTATGATTCAAGCAATTTACATTTCTTGCACTTTAAGCTTCAGTTATTTACATTTCTTGCAATCTAAGTTTCTACAATTTACCTTACTTGTTCTTTAAGATTCTGCTTCTTTACTTTCCTGCTCTTTAATTTACTGCATTTTACCCCTCTCCCTTTACATTTCAAGCAATTTAGTTTCTGCCAATTGCAAACAACTCAACCAATACTTGATTCGCTTGACTAAATCAACCACTAAACTAAAATTGCTCAATCCTTCAATCCCTGTGGGATCGACCTCACTTATGTGAGTTATTATTACTTGATGCGACCCGGTACACTTGCCGATGAGTTTCGTGTTGGATCGTTTTCCACACATCAAGTTTTTGGCGCCGTTGCTGGGGATTGAATTAGATTGACAATGATTAAGTGAAGTGAAGATCTAGATCAAGCACTTTTTCTTTTCTATTTCTTTAATTTTTGACTAACACACTAACTGTTTGAATTTTTGCTTAAGCTAACTAAAATCCCACTTTAGAAATAGAGTGGAGTTCTTCTGGTTTCTCTGGTTTTGTGTGAATCTTATGATATTGCCTGCTGAATATACAAGGGAAGCAATTTTCTTCTATTGATTTTTCAAGCCTGTCAACTGTTTGATGCATTGTGTCAACTAATCTTTTAACCACATCTTGGCATGAATATACTCTATCTTCATTTGGACCGTTTGTGATTGTGCAGATCATGGAGGGGAACTCAACGAATTCCAGTAATCATGGGAGTAATGTCCCCACCTTAGATGATAATGCAACCCATAACTTGAAGCACCCACTCATCACCATAAACGACGTTGCTCAATGGTTTGAAGCTTTCTCACAAGGAAGCATCATCGGATGGGAAGAACTAATGAATGAATTCCTAGCCAAGTTGAAACCACCTCAGGGAATTGTTAAACCAGAGGCAGAAGTGCAACCATTCACACAAGAGAAGGAAATTGAAGGTGTCCGTGCAGTCATGAACCAAAACAAGCAGATGCATCAGTAGACTCTACAACACCTAGATATGATGGTCAGAAAAATCAATGAGCTGCGAATTGCTGTAGTACATGCATACAACCTAACTCAAAACTCATACGGTTGGAATCAACTTGAACAAGGTTTTGGAGCAATTAACCATGAGCAACAAAGTTATGAGCAATCACACTCTCCAAACAATTCCTCTAGCATGTTCCAACATAAGTCTCAGAATGATGTGTAGAGCCCACCCTGGAGAACTCATTCCAATTGGAGGGGGGTCAAACACCAAAATCAAAGACCAATGGACTTCAACTGCAACAACCCCAACTTCAAAAACCAGCATAAAAACCACCCTCACAACAACAACCATCACGCACCACCCCAATGCACACACTTCCAACTCCATCTTACCTCACAACTCGCCCAAAATGACTCTCATCAACCATCACAGTTGACACAACCACGACCAATTCTAAACTTTTAAAGAATCTATATTCTAGAAATGATGATGGAGAGATTCGTGAAAGCTCAAGAGATGGCAATAATAGAGCAGGAAGAAGCAAGGAAAAATCAAGAAATGATAAGCAGAAACCAAGAAGCCTCACTCAAAAAAATTGAGAGGCAAATGGAACAACTGGCTAAGCACCTTGCAGAAACAAGCGAGCGGATGGTAAATATGTCTCTCAGGGCCACTGAAGACGACCTAAAGAACAGCAAAAAATCTGTTAGGTTGAAAAAAGGGAAAGCAGTCATGGAGGAAAGTGAGAAGGCTACGGGAAAGGAATCAATCATCCAAGAAAAGCATCAGAAAAATTCCACAAGAAGAAACAGAGGAAAGGAAGCCCATAGTGAGAGGAAGAAACCAAAGGCAACAGGATTTTCAACTCCCATGATCAACAGAATGGAGGATGTCAAGCTAATGACAATAAAGAAGTGCTTGTTGGGAGGCAACCCAACCTGAGGTAACTTTCTTTTCATAGCTATTTCAATAAAAAGGTTAATTAGTTTTATCTATATTGCAAGAAGCTAAGTTTGGTGTTGCACACCAAAATAATTTAAGGGAGAATGAAGGATTCTAAGTTTGGTGTTCCACCAAAATCCCATCATAAAATATATTCTCACCTTCTGCATAATGCTAGCTTCAAGCATTTAGATAAACTAATTAACTATTTTGCTGTTTCTTAGTTTTCAGTTTTATTGCTTTTAAAAAAAGAAAAAGAGTTTCACACATGGTTAATTTGATGCATGAGAACCATTGGCAAGGTACTAAGTTTGGTGTTCTCACACCAAAGTAAGTTCAAAAGCCCACAAATAATTCATGCACGCTGACCATTATTCAAGTGCTTGGGAACAAGCAACTTTCAAAATCATTGCAGAATGTAATACAAGCTTTTGGAAAGATTAAGCATCATCACCCAAAGAAATGAAAGAGGAATACTAAAACCAGCAATGATGATGATGAGAAGGAGGAAAGCAAGTAAACTCCAAAAGGTTGTGTTGTTAAGTGATTATTTTACATTAGACACTGTTATGATTAAGAGTGATATAGTATCCCAGTCTGTCTGCATAGTATAGTTTTTCTGTAATTCAATAATTGAGATGCTTGAATAGTCACAACCCTATACTCCCCAAACTTGCTTGCACTCAATGTCCCAAAAATGCACCACATGACAGTTCTTTGAAAAGAAGGATTGAGGAATTAAACAATTTTGAGGCAAGCAAAAGATTAGGAGAAGTGGTGGTTCTAGTTGTATAATTATGTATTGAGGTTGCATGCTTATGAAAACTTACATGGGAGCTCATAGGCAGGACATAGAGTTCAAAGAAATATTGTGAAGATTCTCAAACATTTATTGATCCAAAAAGCAGCAGACAAAAGAAAATAAAGAAGATATAAAAACAAAGAGAAAATGGCCCAAGGCTCTGAGCATCAATTACTAGGCAGAAAAGAAGAAAGAAACAAGAACTCAAAGAGTTATTATCCTAGTAAATGCTTGTGGTCGAATTGTGTCAAAGAGAGAGGCTTGAGCAAGTAAATCCTAAGGGGCGCTTCAACACCTAATACCTTAAAACCAACTGGTTTAGGAGTATTGATTGAAAGCTTATCTAAAGAGCCGCTTTGAGACATGACACTTAGAGTCAAAGCCAAAACACAAATCATAAGCTGCTTCAAGGTGATTACCTATAGAGAGATCTTCATGATATCATTTGGATGAAAGTTCTAAGACCTAGGACTTCCAAGATGTAGGGACTAGTAAGCACTGGAGCCCTTTCATGAGCATATAATTTAGAGTTCACCCCACTGTCACTTAATCACTTCACTCACAGGAAATTACAAGTTATTCTTCAATCCATCCTGATTGAAAGAACATTTGAACATAATTCTTTTCTTGCTTGGGGACAAGTAAGTTTAAGTTTGGTGTTGTGATGACAAGTCATCTTAGCCTAGTTTCACTAGCCTTTTTCTTTGTTTTTATTAGGTTTTATACACTTTCTTGCATTCTAAGTAAGTAATTTGGAATGGAAATACATGACTTCTTTAAATCAAACAACCACCATTTAATTGATGCTAAATCATGAGGTTTAGGCTAAATTTCATTGATTTTTTATGATTTATAAACCTTGTGGATTTGGTGATACTTTGATTGGTTGTTTTGATTAATTGTAGGTGAAGAAAAGAAGAAAGAAGAAAGCGTGGCCTAAGAAGCGTGGCCCAAGGAAGAAAAAGTGTGGCCAAGGAAGGAAGAAGTGTGGCTCAACAATGAAGGAAAACCATGAAGCTCACTCCAAGAGCACCATGCTCACCAAGGGAGCGCTACATTTTCTCTCAAGGAACCAAGGCAAAAGTGAGCTGAGCACAATATGATTATCGGGCATGCATCCAAATAAATTCAAGGAAATTGTTTGACCAAAGGGGGTTGAGGGAGCGCTAATCACAAGAGGAAATAAGCCAAAAATGGCCAAATGCATCATCCAGGATTCGAACTCAACACTTAACAAAGCAAGGAAGTTGCACCACTTGAGCGCTACCTTGATGATGTCCAAGACTTGGCACATAAAATATTTCAAGGGACCAGCGCAAGACACACACAAGCCAATGCTCCGCTCCCCACATGAGCGGAGCATTCCCCTAATGCTTCTCCAAACATTGCACGCTACAAAGGATCCCCACACAAAGCTTCAATGCTCAGCTCCCCACTTGAGCTGAGCATCCTCCTGGAAGCAAATTCTCCATGGGCTGAAAATTCAATTAAAAATCCAACTTAATTCATTTCTTCACCAAATTAAAAGCCCATCCAAATTCTAAAATCCAAGAATAGAAAGTGTATAAATAGGAGCTAGTTTGATGTAATTGAAAAACCTCTAGACTTTACTTTGATTTTTCTTTGAACTTTCATTTTTTATCATTTGGAGCTTTTACTTTTGAATTTAGATCTTAGAGAATTGGGAAGGGGAATTGATCTCTCTTCTTCCTTGTTCTTGCTTGAGCACTCTTTACTTTTCTTGCTTTGGATCTTGGGTGAAGAATTGAAGAACTTCTGTTTCAATCTCACCTTGAGATCTCTTGTTTACTTTTTTTGTAGAATTGAAATTCAAATTCTGTTTACTATTTCATTCTTCTACTCTTTCTGCAATTTACTTTTCTTTACTTCCGTTGCAATTGTACTTGTTAGATCAAGGAAGGATTTGAGATCTAGACTTGTTATCTAGTCTCTTCCACCCCTGAGATCTTCAACCATCTTTTACATTGCTGCAAATTAAGCACAAGTCATTCTCTATTTTTACACTCTTCAAGCATTTTCACTTTTCTATTGAGATCTACTTCAATTCAATTCATCCTCTACTCTTCTGTTTATTGCAATTTACTTTTGCTTGTTTAAATTCTGCAATCCCAATTCCCAATTCCTTTTATGATTCAAGCAATTTACATTTCTTGCACTTTAAGCTTCGGTTATTTACATTTCTTGCAATGTATGTTTCTGCAATTTACCTTACTTGTTCTTTAAGATTCTGCTTCTTTACTTTCCTGCTCTTTAATTTACTGCATTTTACCCCTCTCCCTTTACATTTCAAGCAATTTAGTTTCTGCCAATTGCAAACAACTCAACCAATACTTGATTCGCTTGACTAAATCAACCACTAAACTAAAATTGCTCAATCCTTCAATCCCGGTGAGTTTCGTGTTAGATCGTTTTCCACACATCACTAACCATCAAACCAAATATCTCTCAGTCATTCAAATCATTCCTAGTATCAAATCATTTCAAAATTAAACCAATTATAATATTAAATCCTTTTTTCCAAAACCAACCAACTCCAATAACAAACCGTTTATAAAATTGAATCATGCATCTCTCAACCAATCCATTCAATTCAATTTCACAAACTCACCATCAATTCTCAACACATCAACAATCATGTTTATTTTATACTCATCAAAGTCATAATCCAACACATACAAATTCATTTATCCTTTATACACACATCACATAGCATATACATAATCCATCAATAACTCATTCAGTTCATTCCTATCTTATGATCTTCTAGCCTAAGTTTTCACATTACATTATATTTTATCTACGAGAAACCAAAATCATACCTTAGCCGATTTTCCTTAAACTCGGAACACCTCAAAAATCTCTCCTTTCACAAGCTCCAAACTTCCAAACATCAATTCCTTAAGCTTAATCACCCGAATTTCGTTCCAAACTGCCCAATTGAACTCCAAATCAACAAGAACACAATCTAATTCGCACAATATCACTATAATCATCATAGAGTTTACTAAATTGGAAATTCACCAAAAAATAAGAGTTCTTTACCTTACCCACAACTCAAATGAACAAGACCCAACAATTTCTACAAGCTAATTCAATCCTAAAACATCAAAATCGCAAAATCCTCAATTCCAAACCCCATATATATTCGAAACTAAAGAGGGAAGATCTAGGTGAGAAAGATTGAATTTCTTACCAAATTCGTTAGTGGGCTATGTAGAGAATTTCGATACGAACGCGTGGTCGCTGACGACTTGTCAATCGAAGCTCCAGATTAAAAGTTACATGGAATTGAAAATTGGAAGTGGGTTATGCTAAGGGTTTTTTAGCTTGCTTCTTCCCAGCGTAAATGGAGGATGGAAAGGGAAAAGGAGGCCAAAGTCAATTAAATGAGGTGAATGGGTTGGGCCTTGGGCCTGGTTTGGATTCGGTTCAATCGGTTTGGTCTGTTCGGCTCAATTTTGGGCCAAAACTTTTAAAATTAGTATCAAAATTCATATTTTAATTACTTCTACTTCATTAAACTATAAAACTTGATTTCTTACTTTCGTTGATTAATAATTAATTTATTAGTTAATTATTTACTAATTACCTGGAATTTACATACGCTTTCTACTTTTAACGTTTTTTGAGTGTAACGCAGATTCTTGCTTGTACCTATTTTTTTCAAAGCTCCTAGTTAAATTATCCTTCAAATATATGTACTTTTTTTGCTTTTAGACGTCGTAACGCCTCACCATCTCTGATTTATAACTTAAGCATAAAACTCTGTGTGGTAGGTGTTACATTATGATATCAGAGAAATTCATTCTTGTAGAGCCTGAGGGATGGACTAATTATGCTTCTAAGCATACTCTAGGTTGTGTGTATATACTATTTATGATATCTGCTTGATAAATATAGCATGTTCATGAGCATACTTTTGGGACTTTGAAATACTAGACTTGAGATATTAAAACTGATCACCTTGATATCAATTGTTTGGTGTAAACAGGACCCGAATGGCGTCTCGTGGATGCGGACGAGGACGAGGGCTAGATCAGAGAGGTAATGCGGAACCAGAATCGACCGGCAACAACCCAGTGAACTTTATGGCTGCGTTAGAGAATATGGCTGCTGCTATGTAGGTCACAGCTGAGATTTTGGGACAACAGACCCAAAATGGGAACAGTAATGGAGGAAAATGGACTCAACGGAGTACTGATGATCTTAGCCACTTTCCTGAAAATGAATCCACCAATCTTTAGGGGTACGACAACCCTACAGAGGCAAACAATTGATTTCAGGCTATGAAGAGAGCTCTACAAGCTCAACACATGCCTGAAAACTAGTATGTGGTGTTTGCCACATATCAATTAATAAGAAAAGTCCAATTCTGATGGCAAGAAACTCGTCATTTACTGCAGTAAGGTAATACTGTGATAATTTGAACGCTTTTCGAGTCAAATTTTATAAGAAATATTTTTCAAATTCAATTAGAACAGTGAAGGAATTAGAGTTGATGCAGCTGAATTAGATCAAAACTACTTATTTGAACTTATTTATTTAAATGACTTGTATATAGAAATTAATTATAAAAAAATAATACTTTCTCCCTCGTCAAAAAATCTAATGAGGAATTAAATATAGCTAACGTATTTAAATACATTAAATACATCAAATTCTCTATTTTGTCATGGCTCTTTAAGAAATATTCTAGACACTCAACCAAAATACTTGTTTAACAACCATCGTCGGATGTTTTTAAGATAAGATTTACTTGAACTTAAAACTATTTACACCAGTAAAAAGAATTCTCCCTTGGGATCAATAATTAGTAAGAGATAAAACCAAAGAAGGCGTATTTCACGATCTCTATAGGAATAACGGGCCCATACTATACACAATCCCAAAGAGGACGGCCCTCTTTCTCACTTTCCAGTGACTTGATTGATTGGATTCCTTTCAACATCTCATCCGAACGTGATAAATTAAGTCAATTAATATGACTTTTTCGGAATAAAGTGAGAAAATAAAAGATAAGAAGAGTTTTAAGTATACCGAAAATATCAATATTTTAATTATTTAACCGTTGATCTGAATTATAAAAAATATATATAATATATATTAAAAAATTTTAATTATAAAAAATATATAATATATATTAAAAAACTCTGATCAGTACACTTAAATTTTTTTCTATCCTTACCTCTTTAATATTTTCTCTTCTCGTGTATTTTCTTGATCAAACCAATAAAATATATAATAAAAAATCATATTTTATTCTTCTCAAATGATAAAATTTTGAAAAAATACAATCCCAACTTTTTCTAATTCACCCCTACTTTTTTTCCTACTCTATATTTTTATTCTAAAGTATTTTTTACTAAAAACCATTAGGTAATAATTTAGTTAAATTTACTAAATCATAAAAATGTTGTATAAAGAGTTAAAGACATCTATAAAGTGAATTTTCACTTATTCAAATGAAATATATGGCATCCAACTTTGCTTAACCTACAGTCCAAACAAACACACACCCCCCGCTAGTTTGCTTAACCTACAATTAATTAACCTCACAAAAATTCCCAAAAGCTTCACTCCCTCCATCTTTCCTTTCAAACTCATCATTCTCCCTCCACTTTCAGGCTCCTCTTACTTCACTTTTGACTTGTCTCAATAAAGCAACATAACCACTCCTCACAGCTGGGCCCACATGTACACAGTTATCCATGAAGAGAGAGAGAAAAACAGATAGTGACAATATCTAAAGAAAGGATTAGAACATTTCTTAACGCCACAATGAGAAATTGAGACTCAAGACTCCATCGATTCATCCAATTCAAGTAGTTGAAGTAAACAAAACAAAAAAAGGGAAACTATGCATTCAATTTAAAAAAGCTCAAAAATGAAAACCGATCTTTACATTTTGATTTTTGACTCATACCTGCGCTACTTATACATACAACTTCACATTTCACAAAATCAAATTAGTAATTCCCCCACCTATCATCTTCATCGTCGTCCATTTTCGCTAGCAATTACTTACTAGCAACACAAAGATTTAATAGTAATATTAAAAATATCAAATACCTACAACTAAATTCTAAAAATTACCCAAAAAACAGAAAATCAATAAGATGGTGAAAAATTAAGAACAAGTTATTAGCAGTGAAAACCCAAGACAGATCCGTCGGTGACGGCAATGGCGACCCTGCAACCGGCAGTGGCCTGCACGCGGTGGCTGAAGAAGTGTAGAACCCTCACGCGCCCCGCCATTTCCAACTTCGACTCGATCTCCATCGTTGGCTGCACTCTCATCCCGTAGTTGAACCCAACTCCTCCACCGTTCATCACTGTCGGCATCCCCGTCACCGCCACAGGCGGCGCCGCCAGAGGGAACGACTGCACGGAGAACGTCGCCGCCATGTACTTTGTCCTCCCGGCGTCGATCTCGCCGGCGGGGATGAACATGAAGCCCACCTGGGTGCCTGAGTAGAGAAGCTGTAGGGAGCTGTCGTAGTGAGAGAACACCGCGGGGTTAGGGTTTCTGACGGATGCGTACTGGGAGAACGTGAAGTTGACGGTGCCGTTAACGACGGAAAAAGACGGAAGCTGGACGGCGCTGACGGCGATCTTTGGGTCCTGTGGCTTGAAGACGGTGAAGTAGACGATGAGGATGACGATGATGATGAAGATTAGGAAGATGGTGGCAACGACGCAGGAAGCCAAGTTGGTGCGCCCTGACGGTGGCCGTGGTCTCTTTGCCTTGGTGGCAATGATAGGTGCCCCTCTTTCCTCCGCCGTAACATGTAGTGGTGGTGGTGGTGCTGCTGGTGGTTGTTGTTGTAGTGGTGGTGGTTGTTGTCGTGGCGGTGGTTGGTATCTCGGTGTCGTAGGTGGGGGTGGTTGATATCGTCGGGGTGGCGGCTGATATTGTCGTGGCGGTGGCGGTGGTGGTGGTTGGTGAGTTCTGGAAGGGGGAGTGGGTCTATTCATCCTTAGTGGAATGTGTGTGGTTACGGTGAGAGGGAGAGCATTATGTGAAATGAAATAATGAAATGATATATGATATAATCATTTAAGGTGAGACCGTGAGAGGTTTGATGGGAAAAAAGAAAACACGAAACACAACACATGGTGTTATGAGAAAAAGATTAGATATTGGAAACTGGAAAGGGCCATGGTAATTTCACAATCGCGCATTCACACTATCTCGAACTACTAACAATTAGCAATTAAGAAAGTGTGGAAAAAAAGTGAGTCTATTTTCTGAAATAATAATTGTATAGGGTTGGTAAATGACATGTTTAAATAAAGGCAAGGTTGCAAAAACCAAATCTGTTGGTGAATCGGTAGAATAACTAGTCTAATAATTTAGGACTAAATCTTTAAAATGGTCTTTAAGATTGGGCTCTTGTACTAATTTCACCCATAAGTTTTCAATTGCATCATTTCGGTCTTTGAAATTGAACTCCGGGCACCATAAAAATTTCGAAGTCTATTTTCGGCCTGAGTCAGCAAATCGGAGTGCTGATCTGGCAAGTGGCTGCCACGGTAGATGTTTCATATGGTGTCGTTTAGAGTTTTGGCGCCTAAGGAAAGTAAAACGTCATCGTTTTACATGAATGAAGAAAACAAAAGATTAGAGCTATATAGGTTTTGATCACTCACAATCTTCTCCTTCTTTTCTCCAACACCGAAACACTTAGACTCCCTCTTCCTCTGACAATGGTGAAGGCTTAGTGCGGTGGTTTAGGGTTTGCGAGTTCAACAGTTTTGTGGGACTGCTAGTGTCTCCATGGAGTTCACAGTGCCGTTATTGAGGAAGCACCATTGTTGTTGTTATTGAGGTGAGTACACAGTGCCCTTCTTTTTTTTTTTCGACAATCATAGCTTGGTTTTCAAGGGTTTAGTTGGCTTTTTGTTTGTTTGTGGTGGGGTGTTTTCATTGTTGATAAAGGTTTAGGGTTTCATATATTGTTCTGTTAGGATATGGGTTTTAAACATGCTTTGTTTTTGCCTAATGAAACCGGAAAAAGTTTTTTTTTACCATCCATAAAATGCAATCTGTTGATTTTTGGGTTGTGACCATGGTCATTGAATTAATGTATACAATTTTTATTTCTGATGCAGATGAAAAATCTAATTAACATTATGCTCCATCATGGGGTAGTGGTGCGCAGAAATTGTGATTACATTTTAATTATGTAAAATTCATCGCTCTTTCTTTCCCTGGTAATGGCGCCAAAAACATGATGCCAATACCATGGTTCACAACTTCGCACAACTAACCAGCAAGTGCACTGGGTCGTCCAAGTAATACCTTACGTGAGTAAGGGTCGAATCCCACGGAGATTGTTGGTATGAAGCAAGCTATGGTCACCTTATAAAATAGTAATGGGGTTTTCGAAAATAATTAATAAAATAGGGATAGAAATACTTATGTAAATCACTGGTGAGAATTTCAGATAAGCGAATAGAGATACTTTCGTTCCTCTGAACCTCTGCTTTCATGCTATCTTCATCCAATCAGTCTTACTCCTTTCCATGGCTGGCTTTATGTGATACATCACCATTGTCAATGGCTACTTTCGGTCTTCTCTCGGGAAAATGATCCAAATGCCCTGTCACGGCACGGCTAATCGTCTGGAGGCATCACCCTTGTCAATGGTTTCATCTTATCCTCTCAGTGAAAATGATCAACGCACCCTGTCACGGCACGGCTATTCATCTGTCGGTTCTCGATCATGCTGGAATAGGATTTACTATCCTTTTGCGTCTGTCACTACGCCCAGCAATCGCGAGTTTGAAGCTCGTCACAGTCATTCAATCATTGAATCCTACTCGGAATACCACAGACAAGGTTTAGACCTTCCGGATTCTCTTGAATGCCGCCATCATTCTAGCTTACACCACGAAGATTCTGATTAAGAGATCTAAGAGATACTCATTCAGTCGAAGGTAGAACGGAAGTGGTTGTCAGGCACGCGTTCATAGGGAATGATGATGATTGTCACGTTCATCACATTCAGATTGAAGTGCGAATGAATATCTTAGAAGCGAAATAAGATGAATTGAATAGAAAACAGTAGTACTTTGCATTAATCTTTGAGGAACAGCAGAGCTCCACACCTTAATCTATGGAGTGTAGAAACTCTACCGTTGAAAATACATAAGTGAATAGAGGGTAAGCATGGCCGAATGGCCAGCCTCCCATGGAGGTCTAGAGATCTAAAAATGATCCAAAGATTCAAAGATGGTTCTAAAGATAATAGTGAAATGTCCTATTTATAATAAACTAGCTACTAGGGTTTACAGAAGTAAGTAATTGATGCATAAATCCACTTCCGGGGTCCACTTGGTGTGTGCTTGGGCTGAACTTTAACTTTCCACGTGCAGAGGCCATTTGTGGAGTTGAACGCCAGGTTTTGATCCATTTCTGGCGTTCAACTCTGGTTTTTGATCCATTTCTGGCGCTGAACTACAGAATTGGGCAGAGAGCTGGCGTTGAACACCAGTTTGCATCGTCTAAACTTGGGCAAAGTATGAACTATTATACATTGCTGGAAAGCTCTGGATGTCTACCTTCCAACGAAATTGGAAGCGCGTCATTTCGAGTTCTGTAGCTCCAGAAAATCCACTTTGAGTGCAGGGAGGTCAGAATCCAACAGCATCAGCAGTCCTTCTTCAACCTCTGAATCTGATTTTTGCTCAAGTCCCTCAATTTCAGCCAGAAAATACCTGAAATCACAGAAAAACACACAAACTCATAGTAAAGTCCAGAAATGTGAATTTAACATAAAAACTAATGAAAACATCCCTAAAAGTAACTAGATTCTACTAAAAACATACTAAAAACAATGCCAAAAAGCGTATGAATTATCCGCTCATCACAACACCAAACTTAAATTGTTGCTTGTCCCCAAGCAACTAAAAATCAAATAGGATAAAAAGAAGAGAATATACTATAAATTCCAAACTATCAATGAAACAGAGCTTCAATCATATGAGCGGGACTTATAGCTTTTTGCCTCTTGAATAGTTTTGGCATCTCACTTTATCCATTGAAGTTCAGAATGATTGGCATCTATAGGAACTCAGAGTTCAGATAGTGTTATTGATTCCCCTAGTTCAGTATGATGATTCTTGAACACAGCTTTTTTATGAGTCTTGGCCGTGGCCCTAAGCACTTTGTTTTCCAGTATTACCAACGGATACATAAATGCCACAGACACATAATTAGGTGAACCTTTTCAGATTGTGACTCAGCTTTGCTAAAGTCCCCAATTAGAGGTGTCCACGGTTCTTAAGCACACTCTTCTTTTGCTTTGGACCTTGACTTTAACCGCTCAGTCTCAAGTTTTCACTTGACACCTACACGCCACAAGCACATGGTTAGGGACAGCTTGGTTTAGCCGCTTAGGCCAGGATTTTATTCCTTTAGGCCCTCCTATCCACTGATGCTCAAAGCCTTGGGATCCTTTTTATTTGCCCTTGCCTTTTGGTTTTAAGGGTTATTGGCTTTTTCTGCTTGCTTTTTCTTTTTCTTTCTATATTTTTTTTCGCCTATTTTTTTTTCTTTTTTTTTCTGCAAGCTTTGTT
Organism: Arachis hypogaea; assembly: GCF_003086295.3. Classification (NCBI taxonomy): domain Eukaryota; kingdom Viridiplantae; phylum Streptophyta; class Magnoliopsida; order Fabales; family Fabaceae; genus Arachis; species Arachis hypogaea. Next base: position 99,235,354 of record NC_092048.1, on the reverse strand, counting down.
CTTTGCTGCTTTTTCTTGCTTCAAGAATCATTTTTATGATTTTTCAGATTATCAAATAACATGTCTCCTTGTCATCATTCTTTCAAGAGCCAACATATTTAACATTCTTAAACAACAACTTCAAAAGACATATGCACTGTTCAAGCATTCATTCAGAAAACAAGAAGCATTGTCACCACATCAATATAATTAAACTAAGTTCAAGGATAAATTTGAAACTCATGTACTTCTTGTTCTTTTGAATTAAAACATTTTTCATTTAAGGGAGGTGATGGATTCATAGGACATTCATAACTTTAAGACATAGTTACTAACTACTAATGATCATGTAATGAAGACACAAACATAGATAAGCACATAACATAGAAAACGAAAAACAGAGAGTGTAAGAACAAGGAATGAGTCCACCTTAGTGATGGTGGCGTTTTCTTCTTGAGGAACCAATGATGTCCTTGAGCTCTTCTATGTCTCTTCCTTGCCTTTGTTGCTCCTCCCTCATTGCTTTTTGATCTTCTCTTATTTCATGAAGGATGATGGAGTGCTCTTGATGTTCCACCCTTAGTTGTCCCATGTTGGCACTTAATTCTCCTAGGGAGGTGTTGATTTGCTCCCAATAGTTTTGTGGAGGAAATTGCATTTGAGGCATCTCCAGGATCTCATGGTGATGAGCTTCTTGTGCCTCTTGAGCTCCATGAATGGGCTCTCTTGCTTGCTCCATCTTTTTCTTAGTGATGGGCTTCTCTTCCTTAATAGGAATGTCTCCTTCTATGAAAGCTCCAGCTGAGTAACATAGATGGCAGATAAGATGAGGAAAAGCTAGCCTTGCCATGGGGGATGACTTTTCGGCTATTTTGTAGAGTTCATTAGAGATGACTTCATGAACTTCTATTTCCTCTCCAATCATGATGCTATGAATCATGATGGCCCGATCTACAGTAACTTCAGATCGGTTGCTAGTGGGAATGATTGAGCATTGAATGAACTCCAACCATCCTCTAGCCACAAGCTTGAGGTCCAATCTTCTTAGTTGAACCGGCTTGCCTTTGGAGTCAATCTTCCATTGAGCTCCTTCCACACATATGTCCATAAGGACTTGGTCCAACCTTTGATTAAAGTTGACCCTTCTAGTGTAGGGGTGTGCATCTCCTTGCATCATAGGCAAGTTAAACGCCAACCTCACATTTTCCGGACTAAAATCTAAGTATTTCCTCCGAACCATTGTAACATAGTTCTTTGGATCCGGGTTCTTACTTTGATCATGGTTCTTGGTGATCCATGCATTGGCATAGAACTCTTGAGCCATTAGGATGCCGACTTGTTGGATGGGATTTGTTAGAACTTCCCAACCTCTTCTTTGAATTTCATGTCGGATTTCTGGATACTCATTTCTTTTGAGTTTGAAAGGGACCTCAGGGATCACCTTCTTCTTGGCCACAACATCATAGAAGTGGTCTTGATGGGCTTTGGAGATGAACCTTTCCATCTCCCATGACTCGGAGGTGGAAGTTTTTGTCTTCCCTTTCCCCTTTCTAGAGGATTCTCCGGTCTTAGGTGCCATCAATGGTAATGGAAAAACAAAAAGCTTATGCTTTTACCACACCAAACTTAGAATATTGCTCGCCCTCGAGCAATAAAAGAAAGAATAGATGAAGAAGAAGAAGAAAATATGGAGAAGAGGGGTGAAGTGTGTTTCGGCCAAGTAGAGAGGAGAGGGTTGTGTTGTGTGAAAATGAGGAAGAATGGAGGGCTATATATAGGGGAGGGAGGTGGGGGAAGGTTTCGGCCATATGGGTGGGTTTGGGTGGGAAATTGGTTTTGAATTTTGAAGGTAGGTGGAGTTTATAAGGTAGGTTTATGGGGAAGAGTGGATGGATGTGAGTGGTGAAGAGGTGATGGGAAAGAGTGTTTATGGGATTGTGTGAAAGAGGGGTGAGAAGAAGTGAGTAGAGGTAGGTGAGAATCCTGTGGGGTCCACAGATCCTGAGATGATCCTGTGGAGTCCACAGATCCTGAGATGATCCTGTGGGGTCCACAGATCCGGAGGTGTCAAGGATTTACATCCCTGCACCCATTAGGCATGTAAAATGCCCTTGCACACAACTCTGGGCGTTCAGTGCCAGGTTGGTGCCTATTTTGGGCGTTCAACGCCCATTTGTTGGCCATTTCTGGCGTTGAACGCCAGAACCATGCTTGTTCTGGGCGTTCAGCGCCAGGATGCTGCCCATTTTGGGCGTTCAGTGCCAGAACCATGCTCTGTTCTGGCGTTGAACACCAGGCAGATGCTCCTCCAGGGTGTGATTTTTCTTCTGCTGTTTTTGATTCCGTTTTCAATTTTTATATTCATTTTGTGACTCCACATGATCATGAACCTATAAAGACATATAACTAAGAAAAATATTGTTAGATAAATAAAAATTGGGTTGCCTCCCAATAAGTGCTTCTTTAATGTCAATAGCTTGACAGTGGGCTCTCATGGAGCCTCATAAATGTTCAGAGCATTGTTGAGACTCTCCAACACCAAACTTAGAGTTTGGATATGGGAGTTCAACACCAAACTTAGAGTTTAGTTGTGGCCTCCCAACACCAAACTTAGAGTTTGACTGTGGGGGCTTTGGTTGACTCTGCTTTGAGAGAAGCTTTTTATGCTTCCTCTCCATGGATGCAGAGAGAGATCCTTGAGTTGTAAACATAAGGTTGTCCTCATTTACTTGAAGGATCAATTCTCCTCTGTCCACATCAATCACAGCTCTTGCTGTGGCCAGGAAAGGTCTTCCTAGGATGATGGATTCATCCTCTTCCTTTCCAGTATCCAGGACTATGAAATCAGCAGGGATGTAAAGGCCTTCAACCTTTACTAACACGTCCTCTACTTGTCCATAAGCCTGTTTTCTTGAATTATCTGCCATCTCTAATGAGATTTTAGCAGCTTGCACCCCATAGATTTCCAGTTTCTCTATTACAGAGAGTGGCATGAGGTTTATTCTTGAACCGAGGTCACACAGAGCCTTAAAGATCATGGTGCCTATGGTACAAGGTGTTATGAACTTTCCAGGATCCTGTCTCTTCTGAGGCAATGTCAGTTGATCCAGATCACTTAGTTCATTGGTGAACAAGGGATCTTCATCTTCCCAAGTTTCAATACCAAATAATTTGGCATTCAGCTTCATGATTGCACCAAGAAACTTGGCAGTTTGCTCTTCAGTAACATCCTCATTCTCTTCAGAAGAGGAATACTCATCAGAGCTCATGAATGGCATAAGGAGGTTCAATGGAATCTCTATGGTCTCTAGATGAGCCTCAGAGTCCCTTGGTTCCTCAGAGGGAAGCTCCTTATTGATCACTGGACGTCCCAGGAGGTCTTCCTCCTTGGGATTCACGTCCTCCTCTCCCTCTTTGGGTTCGGCCATTTTGCTTATGTCAATGGCCTTGCACTCTCCTTTTGGATTCTCTTCTGTATTGCTTGGGAGAGTACTGGGAGGGATTTCAGTGATCCTTTTACTCAGCTGGCCCACTTGTGCTTCCAAATTTCTAATGGAAGACCTTGTTTCATTCATGAAACTTACAGTGGCCTTAGATAGATCAGAGACTAAGTTTGCTAAATTAGAAGTATTTTGTTCAGAGTTCTCTGTCTGTTGTTGAGTGGATGATGGAAAAGGTTTATTATTGTTAAACCTGTTTCTTCCACCAGTATTAAAGCCTTGTTGAGGCTTTTGATCCTTCCATGAGAAATTTGGATGATTTCTCCATGATGGGTTATAGGTGTTTCCATAAGGTTCACCTAAGTAATTCACCTCTGCCATTGCAGGGTTTTCAGGATCATAAGCTTCTTCTGCATAAGAAGCCTCTTGAGTACTGTTGGATGCAGCTTGCATTCCATTCAGACTCTGAGAAATCATATTGACTTGCTGAGTCAATATTTTGTTCTGAGCCAATATGGCATTCAGAGTATCAATTTAAAGAACTCCCTTCTTTATAGGCGTCCCATTATTCACAGGATTCCTTTCAGAAGTGTACATGAACTGGTTATTTGCAACCATGTCAATGGGTTCTTGAGCTTCTGCAGGTGTTTTCTTTAGGTGAATGGATCCACCTGCAGAGGTATCCAATGACATCTTAGATAACTCAGACAGACCATCATAGAATATATCCAGGATGGTCCATTCTGAAAGCATGTCAGAAGGACACTTTTTGGTCAGTCCTTTGTATCTCTCCTAAGCTTCATAGAGGGATTCACCTTCTTTCTGTTTGAAGGTTTGAACATCCACTCTAAGCTTGCTCAGCTTTTGAGGAGGAAAGAACTTGGCTAGGAAAGCCTTGACCAGCTTATCCCAAGAGTTCAGGCTATCCTTAGGTTGAGAGTCCAACCATACTCTAGCTCTGTCTCTTACAGCAAAAGGGAAAAGCATGAGCCTGTAGACTTCAGGATCTACTCCATTAGTCTTAACATTATCACATATCTGCAAGAATTCAGTTAAGAACTGAAAAGAATCTTCAAATGGAAGTCTATGAAACTTGCAGTTCTGCTGCATCAGAGAAACTAATTGAGGTTTCAGCTCAAAGTTGTTTGCTCCAATGGCAGGAATGGAGATGCTTCTTCCATGTAAATTGGAATTTGGTGCAGTAAAGTCACCAAGTGTAACACCCTACCATACAAAGTCTTATGCTTAAGTCATAATTCAGAGATGGCAAGGTATTACGACCTCTAAAACAAAAATTTAGTACGTATAGTAGTATGAATAATTGATTATAACTAGGAGCCTTTGTAGAAAAAGGGGGTAAACAAAAACCGTAACTCGAACGGGCAACACTCCGATCGATAACGTAACGAACCGGGATAAGCTAACGCGAGATCATATATATAAAGAGTGTCAAAAACAAGAATATCAAGACTCAAAACCCGGCTGCGAAGAGAACCGGTCCGAGCATAGCAATATATACATATGATAAAATAAGGAAACCCCAAAGGAAACCCAAAGGGACACAAATACATACAACCTATTCTCCAAAATCCCCTCTAGAAGGAGTCATCACAGTTTGTATTATTTAATGGAGATAAAAGTATCTAAACAAGATATATAAACCAAAACAGAGTCCCAAGAACAAAGGATCTTCGCTAAACCAGAAGTCTCCAGCATGCCTCAACGAGAAGCCTCGCGTCCTGCATCTGAAAACCACAAAATCCGCATGGGTGAGAACCAGAGGTCCCCAGCACGGTAACAGTTTCCACATATATAATACATAATAATAGAGGAAAGCCAAAGGCAATCCTAGAACTTCCTCCAGATAATATCAAAGCTTATAAACAAGCTAAACCGTAAGTGGCAACTGACTAAAGATCCTTCAGTCTAACTAATACTTCCCTTTCCAATTCCTTCAGACCTCCCAACCACCAGCAGGAGTATGATATAGCAAACACAGTTATATCAGACAAGAGATTTACAAATAGGAACAGATAAGGCATTTAGGCAATTAGCAAGTAATATGCAGTCAAATAGGCAATCTCAAACAATTCATGTAGTATGCTTATGATGCATGCCTGTCCCTAGTGGCTGATGATATCATCTGTCGGTTATAGAGCCAACCCGACAAGTCCTGGTAGCTAGCCATTGGACTGTCCCTCTGTCGCGCATCCCCAACTCGAGTTATACTCGTTATAAACTTGATCATAAACATGATCCATATCCATCACCCTCACTGGTGAATATTTCGGGGGCGAGCTCATCCGGGTCTTTCACAGTGCCCGGCCACACTTACGACATAGGGTCAACAGAGTCTCGAGCCTCCACCTGGAGCACGTGGTGGCTAGCCACTGCTTCCTCCCAGGGATCTCGTGCCTCTGATAGTGGAAGTGCAAATCTCAATTATCAATAATTCAGCATAAGCATGCATGAATTCTCATCCATGGATCAACATCCATATCAGCCATCCGGCTCACGGTTCAGTCCAGAACCAGCCAATATTCATATTATACACAGCCTTTTCGGCTCACGGTTAAATCCATAACCAGCCGTTTCATTAGCAATTACAGCCTTTCGGCCCATGGCTTAACAAGCACTTCCACCACCATCCTCCGCATCTCACATAATCATCTTGATCCTCATTGATCATTCATTTTTCCCTTGCTTCACTCGCAAGTTACCTCATTCACTAGCCCCTTTTTAATAGCTAGGCATGTCATAATGATTTAAGACATAAATGGTGAGATCGGAGGCTTAGAAGTATGAGATTTGGCTTTTAAAACTCAAAAATCAACTTTGGGATGAAAACAGGGCCACGCGTACGCGCACTCCACGCGCACGCGTGGATGGCCTCAAAAACTCATCGACGCGCAAGCGTCATGCACGCTAACGCGTGGATTAAAGATTTGCCAATCGACGCGCACGCGCCAACCACGCGTACGCGCGGGTGTCCTCGTGCCCCAGGCACAACACTGGCACAGTTCTGGCATAACTCTCTGGAAAATGGCTGGGCATTGGGTGCAGCACAATCGGCGCGCCCGCGCACATCACGCGCACGCGTGGATGGCGCTTTCTGGAAGATCGGCGCGTACGCGCCAGGTGCGCCCACGCGCAAGGGGTCATTCTGCTAAAAATTTTCTAAGTTAAAAGCTGCAGAATTCACAGATTTAAACCCCAATCTTCCAACGGACATAACTTCCTCATTTTAAATCGTTTTTCACCCGTTCTTTGAACGGTATGGACATCTCGGATCCAATTTCATTTCTAAACAGATTTGGTACAAAACGGAGATCCGTAGTCCAAGTTATGTCCCGCCAAAGTGTGCCCAAAAACCATATTTTCATACAAAACCACAAAGTGCCAATTTCAAAACAAGCCATTTCCAACTCTTTTCAAAACCAATCAAAACATGCCAAGTTCATCCCTTTTCTTTGAAATCAATCAAAATATATCAAATTCAACATCAAGCCTCCTCAACTCACACATTGACACATTACCACAAATTACCAAAATCACTATCTCATCATTTTACCCCACTTCACCCAAGTGGCTCAAACTCAAACACATTGACATATCATATACTATTCCTCATGCCAATTCTCAACAACACCAATTCCAATAAATCATTATTGTACACAATCAACATCATACTCACCATCAACATGGTTCAACCCACAATTCAACCATAACCAATCATAAGCATATATCACAACATGCATATTTCTTATACATCATACCACCAAGGCATCAATAATCATCATCACATATATGACCACATCATATATCTCAATCATTCAACAACATCAACAATTCAATGCCTATCTTAGGGCCTCTAGCCTAAGTATTTCCTACCACATTACATATTAGATACGGGAAACCGAAACCATACCTTAGCCGAATTTCCCAAGCTCCACCGGAGCACTTCCAAATCACTTATCCACAAGCTCTCAAGGCCTCAACACCTCCAAGAACAGATTTTTCACCACCAAACCCTTTCCAAGCTTTTCAAAATCACCAATCAAGCTCCAATATTCACATATACACAACCTAAGCCACAATCATCATACCCATACACAACATCTCAATGCCCAAACCTCATAGAACAAAAAATTACACTAGGGTTGAGAATCTTACCACACCCAAGGTCCAAAGAGACAAGATTAACCTTCTCCTTCAAGAGAGTTGGGTCCTATAACATCAAAGAACCCAAAATCTCAACATTTTTACTCATGAAACTCGAAATCAAGGGCTGGAATTTCGAACAGTAAAACGTGGCTTACCTCAAGATTAATTGTATGGGTTTTGTAGAGCTCTCCGCGGTGAACACGTGGCCACAAACGGAGCGGCAATCGGAGCTCTAGATCAAAAGTTATGGTGGTTTGAAGATCAAGTGAGAGATAGAACTTGAGAGAGTGTTCTTCCCTCCATGGCCTCCATTTCAGCGTGTTTAATGTCTCAAATGAGGAGAGAGAGTGCTGAAAACTAGGGTTTTGGTTTAGTTTAGTTGGGCCAAGGGCCCACTTTGGGTCCGGTTGGCCCGGTTTGGCCCGTTCGGTCCAATCTTGGTCCGATTTCTATAAAATTGGTACCGAAATTCTCGTCTCAATTTCCTCTATCATATTAAGCCATAAAAATAACATTTTTGGCTTTCTAGAATAAATTCTCATTTATGGGTTAATTAGCCGTTAATTAACCGGATCTTACATTCTACCCACCTAATTGGGAATTTTGCCCACAAAATTCAAATTCAAATTCAATTACCTGAGAATAAGTGCGGATAATCCGTTCGCATCTCCGACTCAAGTTCCCAAGTGTGTTCCTCAACACCGCCTTGACTCCAAGCCACTTTGACTAATGAAACCTCTTTTCCACGCAACCGTTTGATACTAGTATCATCAATTCTGACTAGAGCCACTGGAAGCGTCAAATCTTCTCTTAACTGAACCGATTCGGGTTCTAACACATGGCTAGCATCAGGAGTGTACTTTCGAAGCTGCGACACGTGAAATACGTCGTGCAGGTTTGAAAGATGGGGTGGTAAAGCCACCCGATACGCCACCGGCCCAATTCTCTCCAAGATCTGAAATGGACCAATGTATCGAGGATTCAACTTCTTTGCTTTAATCACTCTACCTACTCCTGTGGTCGGAGTAACTTTCAGGAAAACATGATCTCCTGCCTCAAATTCTAAGGGCTTCCGCCTTTGATCGGCGTAACTCTTTTGGCGACTCTGCGCCGTAAGCATCCTATCTCGGATCTTCTTGACTTGTTCAGTAGTCTCAGCTATCATTTCCGGCCCCAACAAGCCTTTCTCTCCAGCTTCATACCAACATAGTGGAGATTGACATTTTCTCCCATGCAAAGCCTCATACGGAGCCATTCCGATGCTCGCATGGTAACTATTATTGTATGCAAACTCTACTAACGGCATATACCGATCCCAACTCGCCGGTTGGTCCAAAACACAAGCTCTCAACATATCCTCTAGTGTTTGGATCGTCCTCTCGGATTGACCATCTGTTTGAGGATGGTACGCTGTACTCAAGCTTAATCGAGTTCCAAAAGCTTTCTGAAATGCACCCCAGAACCTCGAAGTGAAACGAGGATCTCTATCAGAGATTATAGTAGCAGGTACACCATGGAGTCTCACAATCTCCTTTATGTATAACCGAGCTAGCTCCTCAAGGGTGTAAGTCATCCGAACGGGTAAAAAGTGAGCTGACTTCGTCAGTCGGTCCACGATCACCCAGATAGCATCAAAACCAGTCCTAGTCCTTGGCAATCCCGACACAAAGTCCATTGCAATACTTTCCCACTTCCATTGCGGAACCTCTAAGGGTTGTAACATCCCGGAAGGTCTTTGATGTTCAATCTTTACCTTTTGACAAGTTAAGCACTTCGAAACATATTCCGCCACATCATTCTTCATACCCGGCCACCAAAACATCGCCTTTAAATCATGGTACATCTTAGTACTTCCCGGGTGAATGGAGAATCCGCTTTTGTGTGCCTCCTTTAAGATATCTTGCCTCAAAGTGCCAACATCCGGCACAATGACCCTACCCTTGAATCTCCATAACCCATCTTTTTCTTCTGACACTCTCCACTGTTTTCCTTGCTCGATAGCCGGTAACACCTTCCATAACGCTTCATCATTTTCATGAGCCTTTAGGAGTTCGGACTTAAAGTCACTCGAGATTTCTAATCGGCTCGAACACAAGGTTCCAGATACTTCTCGAGCACCAATTTTTAGACTCTCGAATTCCTTGAGCAACTTCTCCTCTTGAAGCATCATCCAAGACGCATGTAACGACTTTCGACTTAACGCATCCGCCACTATATTCGCCTTTCCAGGATGGTAATTTAACTCAAAGTCATAGTCTTTCAACAATTCCATCCACCTCCTTTGCCTCATATTAAGCTCTTTCTGATCAAAGAGGTATTTCAAACTCTTGTGATCGGAAAAGACTTGGAACTTAACCCCATAGAGATAATGCCTCCACACCTTCGAGGCAAACACAACCGCAGCGAGTTCCAAATCGTGCGTAGGATAACTAACTTCATGAGGTCTTAACTGTCGTGAGGCATACGCCACCACATTATGATGCTGCATCAGCACGCACCCTAGGCCCTTTAACGATGCATCACAGTACACCTCAAAAGGCTCGTTCGGCTCAGGTAACACTAACACAGGTGCAGTGGTCAACTTTTTCTTCAATGTCTGAAAGCTCTCCTCGCACTCAGGAGTCCAAACAAACGGAGTGTCTTTGCGAGTTAACTTTGTCAACGGCAAAGCTAATTGCGAAAAGCCTTTGATGAACCTTCGGTAATAGCCAGCTAAACCCAGAAAACTCCTTATCTCAGTTACTGTGGTTGGTTGCTTCCAATCCATCACAGCTTCTACCTTGATTGGATCTACGGCTATTCCCTTCTTACTCACCACGTGACCCAAAAACTTCACCTCACTCTTCCAGAACTCACACTTAGACAGTTTCGCATAGAGTTTCTTCTCCTTTAAAATCTGCAACACGGTCCGCAAGTGTTCCGCATGCTCTTCTTCAGTCTTGGAGTAAATTAGTATATCGTCAATGAAGACAACCACGAATTTATCCAGAAACGGACGGAACACTCTATTCATGTAATCCATGAATACTGCAGGAGCGTTCGTCAACCCAAAGGACATTACAGTGTACTCGTAATGACCATAACGAGTCCTGAAAGCGATCTTAGGGATATCCTCACCCCTCACCCTTATCTGGTGATAATCGGATCGCAAATCGATCTTAGAGAAAACCCCAGCTCCTTGTAACTGATCCATGAGATCATCAATTCTCGGCAATGGGTACTTATTCTTTATGGTGACCTTGTTCAGCTGCCTGTAATCCACACAGAGTCGCATACTTCCATCTTTCTTCTTTACCAGTAACACTGGAGCACCCCACGGGGAAACACTTGGTCGGATAAAGTTCTTACCCAACAATTCCTCTAACCGAGACTTTAGCTCGGCCATCTCTAATGGTGACATTCTATAAAGAGCACTTGAGATTGGTCCCGCCCCAGGCACCAATTCAATAGCAAACTCGACCTCTCGGTTAGGTGGAAATTCCTCAATATCATCGGGAAACACTTCTGGAAACTCACACACTACCGGAATCTGATCCAACCTTTGATCATCACCCGAAACACCCGCGGTTAACAACAGGATACCCTGACATTTGGTTCCAGAACAGTTCACCATCATTGAATTCAAGTAATAATTATTCACCACAACCGGCCCTTCTGTATCCTCCGGCATAAAGTACACCGACTTGGTAGAACAATCAAGCAGGACATGGTTTTCGGATAACCAGTCCAATCCCAAGATAAGATCAAGACCGATCATCGGTAAGCAGATTAAATTATGGACAAAATCACGCTGTTTGAACCTAAACGAAACTTTCGGGCATCCTAGCCTAGTTAACATGGCTTCATGGGTAGCATTATACACTTTTAAGTCATAACCTAAGGTTACGATCTTCAATCCTAACTCATGGGCTTTCTCAAATGCAATAAATGAATGCGATACTCCCGAATCAAATAAAGCATTTAAAGTTTGACCAGCCATTTCACAGTTACCTCGAATGAGTGTCTCGGATCCCTCTGCACCCACAGCTGAGGTGGTGAACACCCGACCAGTCTGTTGTGCTTTCCCAGCACGTTGCTTTTGCTTCTCTGGACAACTTGCGGCTTTATGTCCCGTCTTTCCACAATTGTAGCACAAACCCCATCCGGCCTTGCATGGTACTCCCGGATGGTGACTCCCACACCTAGTACAAGCTTGATCATTCTGAGGCTGCTTCCCAAGCCTTTTTCCTTGGGAGTAGTTGTTGTTGGGCCTCCTAAAAGAACCTCCCCTCTTGAAAGACGGACCTCTAGGTGCAAAGCTCTTCCCTCGGTTCTGTAAAAATGATCCTTTGTGACTTCTTTTCTCAGCGGTTGCCCTCTTCACACACTCTTCAGCAACCCTACACTTGTTCACCAACTTGGAGAAAGTCCTAATCTCCATTGGTCCCACTGAACTGAAAATATCGCTCCGGAGTCCTCCTTCATACTTAACACACTTCCATTCCTCATATTCCACCGGAGTCCCTTGACACATACGAGAGAATCTGAACAGCTCCTCAAACTTGTCAGTATACTCAGATACGGACATAGTACCCTGGTTCAGCTGCAACAATTCAAGCTCCTTGGCCGTCCTAGCAGAAGTCGGAAAGTACTTCTTATAGAACTCCTCTTGGAAGACATTCCAGGTGATATAATCATCACCCTGCTGCAGGAGGCGTCGGATTCCTTGCCACCAATGCGACGCTTCCCCAGTGAGCAAATAGGTAGCGAACTCTACACGCTGCCCTTCAGATACCACCTGCGCTTGCAGTGCTCGTTCCATGGCTTGAAACCACGTATCGGCTTCAGTCGGGCTAGTAGTTCCATTGAACTTCGGTGGATTAACCTTCAAAAAGTTCGCCAGTGTCATCGGACCCTGAACTCCACCTCCGTCATTACCATGGTTGTTCATCTGTTGACCAAGAGCCTCAGCAGTGGCTTGCATAGCAGCAGCCATGTTCTCCAACGCAGTCATAAAGTTCACCGGGTTATTAGGGTTAGTCTCCGGTGCACGAGCATTCGTATGTCCTCTCCCACGGCCTCTACCGCGTCCACGAGGCGCCATCTGGTTCCTATACACACCAAACAATCGATATTAAGTTGATCAGTCTCAATATCGGAAGTTTAGTGCTTCAAAGTCCCAAATGCATGCTCATGAACGTTTATGCCAACTATATCAAGTAGATATACTAACAGCACATAACACACATACAGAGAATGCACAGAAGCATAGTCAGTCCATTCCTCAGGCTCTACAGGAACGAACTGCTCTGATACCATAATGTAACACCCTACCATACAAAGTCTTATGCTTAAGTCATAATTCAGAGATGGCAAGGTATTACGACCTCTAAAACAAAAATTTAGTACGTATAGTAGTATGAATAATTGATTATAACTAGGAGCCTTTGTAGAAAAAGGGGGTAAACAAAAACCGTAACTCGAACGGGCAACACTCCGATCGATAACGTAACGAACCGGGATAAGCTAACGCGAGATCATATATATAAAGAGTGTCAAAAACAAGAATATCAAGACTCAAAACCCGGCTGCGAAGAGAACCGGTCCGAGCATAGCAATATATACATATGATAAAATAAGGAAACCCCAAAGGAAACCCAAAGGGACACAAATACATACAACCTATTCTCCAAAATCCCCTCTAGAAGGAGTCATCACAGTTTGTATTATTTAATGGAGATAAAAGTATCTAAACAAGATATATAAACCAAAACAGAGTCCCAAGAACAAAGGATCTTCGCTAAACCAGAAGTCTCCAGCATGCCTCAACGAGAAGCCTCGCGTCCTGCATCTGAAAACCACAAAATCCGCATGGGTGAGAACCAGAGGTCCCCAGCACAGTAACAGCTTCCACATATATAATACATAATAATAGAGGAAAGCCAAAGGCAATCCTAGAACTTCCTCCAGATAATATCAAAGCTTATAAACAAGCTAAACCGTAAGTGGCAACTGACTAAAGATCCTTCAGTCTAACTAATACTTCCCTTTCCAATTCCTTCAGACCTCCCAACCACCAGCAGGAGTATAATATAGCAAACACAGTTATATCAGACAAGAGATTTACAAATAGGAACAGATAAGGCATTTAGGCAATTAGCAAGTAATATGCAGTCAAATAGGCAATCTCAAACAATTCATGTAGTATGCTTATGATGCATGCCTGTCCCTAGTGGCTGATGATATCATCTGTCGGTTATAGAGCCAACCCGACAAGTCCTGGTAGCTAGCCATTGGACTGTCCCTCTGTCGCGCATCCCCAACTCGAGTTATACTCGTTATAAACTTGATCATAAACATGATCCATATCCATCACCCTCACTGGTGAATATTTCAGGGGCGAGCTCATCCGGGTCTTTCACAGTGCCCGGCCACACTTACGACATAGGGTCAACAGAGTCTCGAGCCTCCACCTGGAGCACGTGGTGGCTAGCCACTGCTTCCTCCCAGGGATCTCGTGCCTCTGATAGTGGAAGTGCAAATCTCAATTATCAATAATTCAGCATAAGCATGCATGAATTCTCATCCATGGATCAACATCCATATCAGCCATCCGGCTCACGGTTCAGTCCAGAACCAGCCAATATTCATATTATACACAGCCTTTTCGGCTCACGGTTAAATCCATAACCAGCCGTTTCATTAGCAATTACAGCCTTTCGGCCCATGGCTTAACAAGCACTTCCACCACCATCCTCCGCATCTCACATAATCATCTTGATCCTCATTGATCATTCATTTTTCCCTTGCTTCACTCGCAAGTTACCTCATTCACTAGCCCCTTTTTAATAGCTAGGCATGTCATAATGATTTAAGACATAAATGGTGAGATCGGAGGCTTAGAAGTATGAGATTTGGCTTTTAAAACTCAAAAATCAACTTTGGGATGAAAACAGGGCCACGCGTACGCGCACTCCACGCGCACGCGTGGATGGCCTCAAAAACTCATCGACGCGCAAGCGTCATGCACGCTAACGCGTGGATTAAAGATTTGCCAATCGACGCGCACGCGCCAACCACGCGTACGCGCGGGTGTCCTCGTGCCCCAGGCACAACACTGGCACAGTTCTGGCATAACTCTCTGGAAAATGGCTGGGCATTGGGTGCAGCACAATCGGCGCGCCCGCGCACATCACGCGCACGCGTGGATGGCGCTTTCTGGAAGATCGGCGCGTACGCGCCAGGTGCGCCCACGCGCAAGGGGTCATTCTGCTAAAAATTTTCTAAGTTAAAAGCTGCAGAATTCACAGATTTAAACCCCAATCTTCCAACGGACATAACTTCCTCATTTTAAATCGTTTTTCACCCGTTCTTTGAACGGTATGGACATCTCGGATCCAATTTCATTTCTAAACAGATTTGGTACAAAACGGAGATCCGTAGTCCAAGTTATGTCCCGCCAAAGTGTGCCCAAAAACCATATTTTCATACAAAACCACAAAGTGCCAATTTCAAAACAAGCCATTTCCAACTCTTTTCAAAACCAATCAAAACATGCCAAGTTCATCCCTTTTCTTTGAAATCAATCAAAATATATCAAATTCAACATCAAGCCTCCTCAACTCACACATTGACACATTACCACAAATTACCAAAATCACTATCTCATCATTTTACCCCACTTCACCCAAGTGGCTCAAACTCAAACACATTGACATATCATATACTATTCCTCATGCCAATTCTCAACAACACCAATTCCAATAAATCATTATTGTACACAATCAACATCATACTCACCATCAACATGGTTCAACCCACAATTCAACCATAACCAATCATAAGCATATATCACAACATGCATATTTCTTATACATCATACCACCAAGGCATCAATAATCATCATCACATATATGACCACATCATATATCTCAATCATTCAACAACATCAACAATTCAATGCCTATCTTAGGGCCTCTAGCCTAAGTATTTCCTACCACATTACATATTAGATACGGGAAACCGAAACCATACCTTAGCCGAATTTCCCAAGCTCCACCGGAGCACTTCCAAATCACTTATCCACAAGCTCTCAAGGCCTCAACACCTCCAAGAACAGATTTTTCACCACCAAACCCTTTCCAAGCTTTTCAAAATCACCAATCAAGCTCCAATATTCACATATACACAACCTAAGCCACAATCATCATACCCATACACAACATCTCAATGCCCAAACCTCATAGAACAAAAAATTACACTAGGGTTGAGAATCTTACCACACCCAAGGTCCAAAGAGACAAGATTAACCTTCTCCTTCAAGAGAGTTGGGTCCTATAACATCAAAGAACCCAAAATCTCAACATTTTTACTCATGAAACTCGAAATCAAGGGCTGGAATTTCGAACAGTAAAACGTGGCTTACCTCAAGATTAATTGTATGGGTTTTGTAGAGCTCTCCGCGGTGAACGCGTGGCCACAAACGGAGCGGCAATCGGAGCTCTAGATCAAAAGTTATGGTGGTTTGAAGATCAAGTGAGAGATAGAACTTGAGAGAGTGTTCTTCCCTCCATGGCCTCCATTTCAGCGTGTTTAATGTCTCAAATGAGGAGAGAGAGTGCTGAAAACTAGGGTTTTGGTTTAGTTTAGTTGGGCCAAGGGCCCACTTTGGGTCCGGTTGGCCCGGTTTGGCCCGTTCGGTCCAATCTTGGTCCGATTTCTATAAAATTGGTACCGAAATTCTCGTCTCAATTTCCTCTATCATATTAAGCCATAAAAATAACATTTTTGGCTTTCTAGAATAAATTCTCATTTATGGGTTAATTAGCCGTTAATTAACCGGATCTTACACCAAGCATTCTCCTTGCATTGTTGTTGGGTTCGGCTGCCATCTCCTTTACTTGTTCGAAATTTTCAATCAAGTTGTCTCTGGATTGTTGTAATTTAGCTTCTCTTAATTTCCTCTTCAGAGTCCTTTCAGGTTCTGGATCAGCTTCAACAAGAATGCCTTTTTCTCTGTCCCCGCTCATAAGAAAGAGGAGAGAAAAAAAGAAAAGAAGAGGAATCCTCTATGTCACAGTAAAGAGGTTCCTTATTGTTAGTAGAAGAAAAGAAGAAGAGAAAAATCTGAACTCAGAAAGAGAGAGAGAGGGTTCGGATTTTTGGTGGGTGAGGGAGAGATGTTAGTAGATGAATAAATAAATAGAATAAGATGAGAGAGGGAAAATTTCGAAAATAATTTTTGAAAAAGAGTTAGTTGATTTTTGAAAATAGTTTTTGAAAAAGGTTAGTGGTTTTTCGAAAATAAAAATAAAAAATTAAAATAATAAAAAAGAAATTTTTGAAAAAGGGGGAAGATATTTTCGAAAATTAGAGAGAGAGAGAGTTAGTTAGGTAGTTTTGAAAAAGATAAGAAACAAACAAAAAGTTAGTTAGTTAGTTGAAACAAATTTTGAAAAGATAAGAAGTTAGGAAGTTAGAAAAGATATTTTTGAAATCACTTTTTTTTTTGAAAAAGGTAAGATAAGAAGATGTTTTTGAAAAGATATGATTGAAATTAGTTTTTGAAAAAGATTTGATTTTTAAAATCACAATTAATGACTTGATTCACAAGAAATCACAAGATATGATTCTAGAACTTAAAGTTTGAATCTTTCTTAACAAGCAAGTAACAAACTTGAAATTTTTGAATCAAAACATTAATTGTTATTGTTATTTTCGAAAATTTGATATAAAAATAAGAAAAATATTTTTGAAAAATATTTTTGGAATTTTTGAAAATAACTAAGAAATTTGAAAAAGATTTGATTTTTGAAAAAGATTTTGAAAAGGATAAGATTTTCAAATTGAAAATTTGATTTGACTCATAAGAAACAACTTGATTTTAAAAATTTTTGAAAAAGTCAATCCAAATTTTCGAATTTGATGAGAGAAAAAGGGGAAGATATTTTTTTTTATTTTTGAATTTTTATGATGAGAGAGAAAAACAAGTAAAATGATGCAATGCATGAAATTTTTAGATCAAAACATGTGATGCATGCAAGAATGCTATGAATGTCAAGATGAACACCAAGAATACTATGAAGATCATGATGAACATCAAGAACATAATTTTGAAAAATTTTTAATGCAAAGAAAACATGCAAGACACCAAACTTAGAATTCTTTAATGCTTAGCCACTAAGAATTCAAGAATGCATATGAGAAACAAGAAAAGACACAAAACATGCAAATGCAAAGATCAAACAAGAAGACTTACCAAGAACAACTTGAAGATCATGAAGAACACTATGAATGCATGAATTTTTGAAAAATGCAAGATGCACATGCAATTGACACCAAACTTATAACATGACTCAAGACTCAAACAAGAAACAGAAAAATATTTTTGATTTTTATGATTTTCTAATTTTTTTTTTGGATTTTTCGAAAATTAATTGAAAAAGGAAAATAAGGATTCCAAAATTTTTAATATGAATTCCAGGAATCTTGCCATGTTAGTCTAAAGCTTCCGTCCAGGAATTAGACATGGCTCACTAGCCAGCCAAGCTTTCAATGAAAGCTCCGGTCCAAAACACCAGACATGGCCAATGGCCAGCCAAGCTTCAGCATGTAAATCAGGAACAGTAGCAGGTGGATTAGCAATAACTAGCTTGCTCTTGATAACAAATTGCAAGCCTCAGTCCAAATGAATTTAGACATGGCTTTACAGCCAGCCAGGCTTCACATGCTTCATGAAACACTAGAATTCATTCTTAAAAATTCTGAAGAAAAATATATTTTTGAAAACATTTTTTTTTCGAAAACATGTGAGAAAATTTGAAATATTTTTGAAAAGAAAACAAAAAGAAAATTACCTAATCTGAGCAACAAAATGAACCGTCAGTTGTCCAAACTCGAACAATCCCCGGCAACGGCGCCAAAAACTTGGTGCGCAGAAATTGTGATTACATTTTAATTATGTAAAATTCATCGCTCTTTCTTTCCCTGGTAATGGCGCCAAAAACATGATGCCAATACCATGGTTCACAACTTCGCACAACTAACCAGCAAGTGCACTGGGTCGTCCAAGTAATACCTTACGTGAGTAAGGGTCGAATCCCACGGAGATTGTTGGTATGAAGCAAGCTATGGTCACCTTGTAAATTTCAGTCAGGCGGATATAAAATAGTAATGGGGTTTTCGAAAATAATTAATAAAATAGGGATAGAAATACTTATGTAAATCACTGGTGAGAATTTCAGATAAGCGAATAGAGATACTTTCGTTCCTCTGAACCTCTGCTTTCATGCTATCTTCATCCAATCAGTCTTACTCCTTTCCATGGCTAGCTTTATGTGATACATCACCATTGTCAATGGCTACTTTCGGTCTTCTCTCGGGAAAATGATCCAAATGCCCTGTCACGGCACGGCTAATCGTCTGGAGGCATCACCCTTGTCAATGGTTTCATCTTATCCTCTCAGTGAAAATGATCAACGCACCCTGTCACGGCACGGCTATTCATCTGTCGGTTCTCAATCATGCTGGAATAGGATTTACTATCCTTTTGCGTCTGTCACTACGCCCAGCAATCGCGAGTTTGAAGCTCGTCACAGTCATTCAATCATTGAATCCTACTCGGAATACCACAGACAAGGTTTAGACCTTCCGGATTCTCTTGAATGCCGCCATCATTCTAGCTTACACCACGAAGATTCTGATTAAGAGATCTAAGAGATACTCATTCAGTCGAAGGTAGAACGGAAGTGGTTGTCAGGCACGCGTTCATAGGGAATGATGATGATTGTCACGTTAATCACATTCAGATTGAAGTACGAATGAATATCTTAGAAGAGAAATAAGATGAATTGAATAGAAAACAGTAGTAGTTTGCATTAATCTTTGAGGAACAGCAGAGCTCCACACCTTAATCTATGGAGTGTAGAAACTCTACCGTTGAAAATACATAAGTGAATAGAGGATAAGCATGGCCAAATGGCCAGCCTCCTATGGAGGTCTAGAGATCTAAAAATGATCCAAAAATTCAAAGATGGTTCTAAAGATAATAGTGAAATGTCCTATTTATAATAAACTAGCTATTAGGGTTTACAGAAGTAAGTAATTGATGTATAAATCCACTTCCGGGGCCCACTTGGTGTGTGCTTGGGCTGAGCTTTAACTTTCTACGTGAAGAGGCCATTTGTGGAGTTGAACGCCAGGTTTTGATCCATTTCTGGCGTTCAACTCTGGTTTTTGATCCATTTCTGGCGCTGAACTCCAGAATTGGGCAGAGAGCTGGCGTTGAACGCCAGTTTGCGTCGTCTAAACTTGGGCAAAGTATGGACTATTATACATTGCTGGAAAGCCCTGGATGTCTACTTTCCAACGCTTGGAAGCGCGCCATTTCGAGTTCTGTAGCTCCAGAAAATCCACTTTGAGTGCAGGGAGGTCAGAATCCAACAGCATCAACAGTCCTTCTTCAACCTCTGAATCTGATTTTTGCTCAAGTCCCTCAATTTCAGCCAGAAAATACCTGAAATCACAGAAAAATACACAAATTCATAGTAAAGTCCAGAAATGAGAATTTAACATAAAAACTAATGAAAACATCTCTAAAAGTAACTAGATTCTACTAAAAACATACTAAAAACAATGCCAAAAAGCGTATAAATTATCCGCTCATCAGGTAGCTTTGAAAAAATGAAAGAAGGATGGTTTATTCTCCTAATAAAAAAAGTTGTTTGGCTGATATTGATGAAGATACATTAGACGATTTCTATATTAGGAATTACTATAAAGAGTTTGGGTATGACAAGATGAAGGAATGTTGGTGGCTTGTTCACCAAAAAGCTTAATGATTATTGAAATAATGATTATTTATTTGATTTTGTATGTGTGTGACTAACATTGGTTAATGATGATGATATATTGATTATTGATTCTTGAAATCAGGAAGTCTGCATAATAGCATAAGCAACCGTTTATGAGTTGTTCTTGAAATCAGTTTGGTGAATTTTATTTGGGTTGAATATGAACTGATTCTGCAAAATTGGAATGGGCCCATATTGTTTGCACAATGTAAATGTTAAGGTCTATTATAGTGAATCAGTGTGAAAGTTATGGACTGTTATGGTGCATTTTTTAAAATTCAGGGTCTATTATGGTGCACGGGGTTAAAGTCAAGGACTGTTATGGTGAATCATCATGTGTTCTCACTCAACATGGCTATGCTATCTCAATTTCTGTTGCAGGGTCTGATTCCAGCCATGAGGGAGGTGATGCCTAATGTGCATCACCGTTTTTGTGTGTGGCAGTTGTGGCGTAATTTCAACAAACAATGGAAATACTTGGAGCTAAGGGGATTGTTGTGGGATTGTGCACGGGCCACTACGTACCAGGAGTTCAAGGAGTTAATGGATAAGATTAAGAGGCTTAACGAGGATGCCTGAGTATATCTAGAATAATGGCCAGGCGATTCATGGACAACGTTAAAGTTCAGTCACAAGCTGAAGTTAGACTCTATTTGCAACAACGCATGTGAAGTATTTAACTCGAAGATAAAGGAAGCACGAGGAAACCCAATCATCACACTGCTCGAGGAAGTGAAAATGTTTGTAATGCACACAATGGCTAAGAATAAGGTGAAGCTGAAAAATCACGTGGGAATACTACCACCAGTTATCAAAAGTAGGCTTGAGAAGGTTAGGAAGGAGTCTAAAAACTGGCATCCAATTTAGGTTGGTGATAATGGTTATGAGAAATTCGAGGTGCATGGTCATCCTACAAACCATGTTGTTTATTTGGGAAAAAGACTATGCACTTGATGTTCTTGTCCAGTTCCTGGTTAAAGAGGAGCGGCTCGAACTCCCTACTACGTGTCTAGCACCACCCACCATTTGTCACAAGAAGAAGAAGAAGAAAGAAGACAGAAGTGGAAGAAGAAGATGAAGAAGATATGGTTCACATTGGGTTTAGGGTTTATAAATGGGAGTAGGGACTATATTGGAGCAAATTCACTAAATGTCCACGTCATATAGCCGTTTTCACATCCACCATGGCAGCTACCTGCCAGATCAGCACTCCGATTTGCTGACTCAGGCCAGAAATAGGCTTGGGGACTTTTATGGTGCCCAAAGTTCAATCTCGAGGACCAAAATGATGCAATTGGGAACTCAGGGGTGAAATTGGTGCAGGGGCCCTATCTGAGGGACTATTTTGGAGATTTAGTCAATAATTTAGGGTGTGTTTGGTAGAGTTAAATCTTAATTTGACCCTGAAATTTAGTCTAATACTCGATTTTCTATAATTTTTTTAGTTCTAATTAGAACTTTTAAATTTGTAATTGTAGCTCTAACTTGTCCTTAGGATCATCTTCGTCACTAGAATGCTTATCTGACGTAATTGCATGACATGGTGGACACTACTTAAACGATGGCTCATTGGTTTCGCGTCCAAACGCTTTCAAAATCACGTCGTTTAAGTTTTTTGTGGGTTGAAATTCTCTTTCTTTCCACTACGACGATCATAAGTTGCAAAACATCAAGAAAACCCTTACACAACGTGGTTTCCAAAAGGTTTGGGCGCGAAACTAATGCTCTGTCGTTTAAGTAGTGCCCACCATATCATGCACTTACACCAGATCAGCATTCCGATGACAGAAATTATCGCAGGGACAAGCTGGAGCCACCATTGCAAATTTAAGGGTTCTAATTGGGGCCAATGAAATTGTGGGAATCATTTTGATCATCGAGCCAAATTTTAGGGGCCAAATTGAGATTTAACTCGACAAACGCTTTGGGGAGGAGAGAAGCGTGTTTGAGCTTCTTGAAAATTTCACTTTATGTTTGACAATTTTTATCTTTTTGAAGGCAGAAATGATTCTGCCTCTGAACGCAAATTCAGGAGAAGCTAAAATTTGCAGCTTCTGCGTTTCATGTTTATGGTTGCAGATTACCCTTGGAAAATTAAGTGAAAAATTTATTTCTTTTTTACCAACCATATCCTTCATTTTCTTTTATAAAAAGGATATTAGTAACTATTACCTTCACATTAGTTCTTTCTAGTTCTTCCTACTTCTTCATAGTTCTTCGTTCCAATTTTTTTCATCAAAATCGTTCAGATTTGTTTCAATCACTAGAAAATTGAATATTTTAATTTTTTTTCATTATTTTTAGTACTCATTTTCATTTTTTAATTTTTATATTTTTTATTGTATTTTTTATTATATTTTTTATTTATATGATAAATATTTTTATATTATTTGTGTAGTATTCTGATTTCTCGTGTTATGTTTTTATGAGTTTTTTTTATCATTTACTATACTATTTTTTATATGTATATTTTTATGATTTTTTTTTATTTTTGTTTGGCTTTGTTCATATGATTTTTTATTTATTTTATTGTATTTCTTTTATTCATATGACAAATGTTGTTGACTTTTTTTATGATATTTTTATTGTTTTTTGTTCATATGAATTCTTTTTTTTCTATCCTCTGCTGCATTGTATTTATGTTGTGTATGAAATTTTTTTTATTTGATTTTATTCATATGAATTTTATTTACTTTTTATTGTATTTTTTTATTCATATGATATATGTTGTTGGTTTTATAGAAATTTTATTATTTCTTATCTATATGATTTTTTTTCTATTCTTTGATGTACTCTATTTTTGTTTTGTATTAAGTTTTTTATTTTTTATTTTGGTTTTGTAAAATTTGTAATTGTAATTATTATATACTATGTTTATTATCAAAATTTTGTATAATATAAATTATGATCCTATACAAAAAAGGGATAAAATAAAAAAAATTAATTATAAGTAATAATAGAGCTATAAATAATGAAAATTTAGTCCAAAATAATACTAAATTAAAGAGTACTGACAGTATTAGAAAAATTATAGAATATTTTTTTTGTTTGACATTATAAAATTTATAGTACTCTTTCATATTTTTATTTCTTATTGTATTTATTTTATTTATATGATAAATATTTTTTTATATTATTTTTGTTAGTGATTTGATTTTGCATGTATATAAAAAAATTATTTAAATTGATGTCTCTTTTAGTAATTTTTCATCTAAAAGTGATTTTGAGTGGTATAATCCAAACAACATTTATTTTACTATAATCAATTTTGATATAAAGATTGTCAAACATAAATCACATTAACTCAAACTTACTTTTTATCAAAATCAATTTTACAAAATCAATTTTATGCAAACTCTCATTTACAAACGGTAATCCAAACACACATTTAATAATTTAATTAGGATTTAATCGAGATTTAATTGATTAATTAAATATAAAATTAAATTAAAAAAATTAATATATAATTGATTAAAGTGATAATTTTATTTTTAACATACATCTAACAACACAATTTTAAATACATTTAAACAAATTAACTCAACAAAGAACATAACAAAAAAAATAAAAAAGTATAACAAAAAATTAATTCAGCAAAAAAATTAATCATCAACGAAATTGTTTTAGAAAATGTAATAAAGTATCATAATTAAGCTATTTAACAAACTAGTAAAATACCATAAACACAATTATTTTAGAATCGCTAAAATGAACTTTCATGAGACTTTATTCCAGTTTCATACAAATTAACAAAAAAATATGACAAAACAATCAAAACTCATAATAAAAAACATTATTCTATTATTCCGTGTTTTAGAATCATATAAAAAAAAAACTTAAAATCTTAAAAATTAACCAAAAAGGAAAAACAAAACAAGTAGAGCTTACTAGCGATAACGAAAAAACCAACCTGACAGTGATGAAGAAACGAAACTGACTGCACTTGAAAAGGAGAGGAGACGACCTAGAGCTTCGATCTGCAAGTCTAGGGCAACGACTTAAAGGAGAAGAGAATTGAAGACAAAGAGGGAGAAAGGGGGCTCGAAGACAGAGGCTTGATGACGAGGACAGGGCTGACAACAACGATGATGGGAACTGGTGAAAGAGAGAACTTTTGCGTGGTCTAGAAATTTGCAGATAAATCCTCGTTGCAAGTATAGTTTCTAAACCAACAAAAGTCCTTTCATACAAACGTTTTGGTTGTCACAAGTAACAAACCCCTTTAAAATTGATAACCGAGTATTTAAACCTTGGGTCGTCTTCTCAAGGAACTACAGGGAAGTATGTTCTTATTATTGGTTATGAAGATTGTAAATTGGGGTTTTGAAGATGAGGAACAAGTGATTTAAATTGCAATTAAAGTAAGTAAAAGACTGTAAATTAAATAAATAACTGTAAAACACACTTTTGGCAAGGTATGAGAAATTAGAAGTCCTATCCTAGTTATCCTTATCAATGATGATGAAAATTGAATCTTAATTCCACTTAGTTAACCTTTGCTAGAGTAAAGGAAAGTCAAGTGACTAATTAGTTAGATCCTCAAATCCTAGTTAATCCCTAAGGAAAGATTGGGATTATAGAAGTTCAATTCAATTAGTAAAGATAACGATTATCAATCATGTTGAGTTTGATAACTCCTGAGTTACTGATTTCTTAACCAAGACCAAAAGGGAAAAAGTAAATCTACTGGAATAAAAATGTCTTCAGATTGGGGATAAAAGTAACATAAATAAAAGAAAGCAACATTAAACTGAAATACCTCAAATAACATTAATTCAAAGAGTAATCTGTAACATAGAAGAATTCATAATTAAATTGAGAACAAAATAAAAAAGAATATTGAACCTGGTAAAGAGATAATCCGGAAAGCGAATAAAATCCTAAATCTAAATCCTAATCCTAAAGAGAGAGGAGAGAATCTCCTTCTCAAAACTAAATCTAAATCATGGAAAACTAACTAATTGGAGACTCTCTTTGAATAGATGCGTTCCCCCACTTCATAACCTCTGGTCTATGCCTTCTGGACATGGATTTGGGCCAAAAAGGGCTTCAGAAATCGCTGGGAGCGTTTTCTGCAATTCCTGGTGCGTGGCCTCTGTCACGCGTCCACGTGGGTCACGCAGTCGCGTCATTCGGAGTTTTTCTTGTCACACGGTCGCTTCAGTCATGCAGCCGCATCATATGTGTTCTGCTTGTGGCGTGCGATCGCGTCAGTCATGCGGTCGCGTCGCTGTTGATTCGCGCTGGCATGCGGCCGCATCGCCCATGCGATCGCGTGGATGCCAGTTTTTTCAAAAACTCCGTTTTGTGCTTTTCTTCCATTTTGTATATTTCCTTTCCATCCTTTAAGTCATTCCTGCCTTAGAAGATCTGAAACTACTCAACACACGAATCACGTCATCGAATGGAAATAAAGGGTAATCAAAATAATTATTTTTAAGCATAGGAAACATGTTTTTCACATACATCACATAATAAGGAAGGGAAAGTAAAACCATGCAATTAATATGAATAAGTGGGTGAAGGATTGAATAAATCACTCAGATTAAGCACAAAATATATCATAAAATATGGGTTTATCAACCTCCCCACACTTAAACAATAGCATGTCCTCATGCTAAGTCCAAGATAAAGAGTAAGTTAAGGTTAAAATGGTGGAATCTCATGCAATGCAATCTACTCTAAATGCAACTACCTACATGCATCATGCAATTCTTAATTGTTATTCACTTGTATATAAAGCTTACATGTAGTTGAATTAATTCACATTCTTAAGGAGTCATATATATATATATATATATATATAGCCAAACCTTAGATAATGATAAAGCACTTTTACAGTTGAGACGGGAGAGAAAAACATTTTATACACTTGCAAGACAATTAATAATTCAAGCAGAGATATATGTTAATGAGCTATTGAACCCTCACTGGATTTTGTGTTTACTCTCTAGTTACTCAGTGTTTATTGGGTTAATCACTCTATTCTTCTTTTTATCCTTCCTTTCTATAACTTTGTTCTTCATCTAACCAATCAACAATCATAGAATATAGGCATACAAAAGTCATGAGGTCTTTAATTAAGGTTGTAATGTGGCCAAGATAAAGGTAAGGGTATATGTATAAGGCTAAGTGAGCTAATTAAGCGAATCCTTGATTAGTCTAAGATCTCACCTAACATACATACTTTGTAAAGCAGAGCTTCTTTACCTATTTTCCTATATTTTTTCCACTTTTGATACATGCTCATATTTTAACTTTTGTCCCATGTGCATTTATTTTGCACATGGTATTTCAATTATTTGATTTTACATGAGCATGCTTCCCAAAATTTTTATTTGAATAATTTTATTCTTTTAAACTTTTCTACCTTTTGTTTTTATCATCCATGTTCCCAATAGGTTTCCCACACTTAAACAATTACACACTTTCTATCTTAAGCTAACCAAGGATTCAACTTGGGATTTTTATTTTGTTTTTCTGCTTAAGGCTAGTATTGTGGCTTATAGAATAAGAAGGGATTTAAAGACTCAAGGGGGTTAACAAGGGTGATGTAAAGGTAGGCTAATTTGGGATAAGTGAGCTAAAATTAAACAATGGCCTCAATCACTCTCTTGGTATGTATTTCTATTCTATAATCGGACATATAGATTAAAACAAAGTAAAGAACACCAGAATAAATAAGAAGGGCGGAACACACAGGAATAAAAATTATGGTTTGAATGTAACCATAAAATTAAGCTCAAAACTCACAGGCTGTGTATTCTCTAACTCAAAAATCATATATCAGTTATGTATGTCATGCAAGTAAAATTAAAAGTTCCCATTATTCTCAATGTAAAACTTAAGGTGGCTTTAAAGTTCTAATGTTTCTTCTTGATGAAATGTTGTTAACTAACTAACATATAATGCTATATATACAAGGTGTGTGGACTGTTTCTATTATATTCAAGTTCCTAGTTTACTTCTTTTTTATATTTTCAATATAAAATAAGCTATCTTATGCTAAAAAGGGCAAACTATGCTAATTAATCCACAATTTCTATAACTAATAAGTTAGAATTGCTACTAAACTAAATGGCTAAAATATGAACTAAAAATGCAAAATGTAGAAATAGAGTAAAAATACATGAAAATAGCAATGTATAAGTATTGGGAAAATAAAAATAAAAATAAAGAGAAAAATATAGAAAAATAACAAAATAAAATAAAAGAGTCTGTAGTAGTTCACCAAAAGAATATGCCAGAGATGGCGACCTCCCCACACTTAAAATGAAGCATCGTCCCTGATGCTCACTCAAGCAGGGTGTGAAGGGGTGTCATCACTGGAAGGGTGGGTAGCTAGAGTCTCTGTGGTGGTGGTCTGAGGATCTGCCTGTTGCAGAGGAGATGCTGACTAGATAGGGATCTCGAGGTCTACAACCTGAATCTGAGGTGGAGCCTCCTGATGTGATGCGACCTGCTCTGTGCCTACCTGCGCAGCCTCGCTCTGTGGATGGGTCTCTGCTTCGTGATCATCTGCCTCCTCCTCAGATGGTGTGTCAGGCTCTGAGGGAATGTCACCGCCAGATCGAATCATCAGCTTCAGGTGCTCATAGCGTCGCTTGTTGCGACGCTCCATCTGGTCGAGCCATCGAAACAGGCGGTGCACTAGGTGATAGATGGGCTCTGAGGCAGGTGGAGGTGCAGTGGTGGTAGCAGGGGTAGCTGTGGAAAAAGAGGGGCCGACAGATGGTGTGGCTGTCTCAGTAGTAGCAGTGAGGAATGGAGGTCTGTAGCCCAAAGCCAGAAAGTTCCTGCTGTGAGGGATAATCTTCTTGCATTCTGTAGCAGGTGGCTTCTCATCAGCATCCTCCCAAGGCACGTCAGCTCGACGGCCTAGCTGTGTAATCAAATAAGGAAATGGTAGAGTGCCTCGGACGTGGACCCTGGCTATATAGTACCGGATAAAGTGTGGCAGGTACAGGTCCTTACCCTCCATCACACACCATAGGAGGGTGATCATAGCGGCAGGTATCTCTGTCTCATGGGTACTCGGCATGACAAAATTGCTCAGGATCTGGTGCCATAGCCGAGCCTCATCATTTAAGTAAATCCGCTTGATTCCCTTTGGCATGGTGGTGTTCTGACCCATGATCCATGGAATGGTCGGGTCAAGGGCTATCCTGGCCTTGACTGCATCCCAATCAAATTTCATGAAGCGCATATCCTCCTCAGCTCTTTGATAGCCATCCAGCTGATCAGATTTAGGCAGAAGCTTCAGAACATCCTCTACGGCCTCTTTAGTGACCAGAATCTGCTTCCCTCTAAGGTTCACTGCATCTAGGGAAGTTTTGAAATAATTGCAGTAGAATTTCTTTACCCAAGATGCATTGACCTCAGTCAGGTTTCTCTCCAGGAAGAACCAGCCTCTTTGTTTGATTTGCTCAGAGGTGTATTGCTGGAGTTCTTCTGGGATTTTCAAAGTCCTCTCCAGGTACAGGTTCCTAGAGGTTGCAAACACCGGATATTTTAGCTCACAGTATCGGTTTGCAAATCTAAGGGGATCAGTGGCAAGGAGTAGCTGGTCAGCCTTCTCCTGCGGGGTAAAGTGTTTCTCCCCGTCAGGAGTCATCGTGCATGATATCCAGGATGGACATGGAGGATTCTCCTCTTTTACGTTTGCCAGTAGTTGCCTTTTCTTTTCCTTTTCTTTGGTTGGCAGACATCCTGAAAAATAGAAAATCAGGATATAATAAAAACAGGAAAATAAATAGGCAAATAATCAAAAGAAACACAAAGTGGCAAAGGAGCAATAGAAGAGGAAATTAAGTTAAGTAAATTTGCATTTAAGGATTGTGTAAGAGTTAGAATACTGAGAAAAAAATGTAACAATCCAAAATGTACTTCCATTCAAGTTGATTAGAAAAAGTATCATCATGCCTTGGTTAGAATGTTAAAAAGAAAAACCAGAAGAGATGTTTTGAAGGGTTAGGTTTAGTTAGAATTTAAAAAAAAAAGAGTTTAGGAAGTTAAAATTAGGGAATAAAAATGGATTAGAGTAAGTGACATGAGGATCAATTTCTAAATAATGAGAATTCACAAATTAAAGCAACAAATAACTTAAATTCAAACAAGGAAGTTAGGGATGACTCGAATGAAAATAGCAAAAAGTGGAATTGAATCATCCAAGATGCAATTTATAAACTAGGAAATTAAAAAGAATAAGAAAGCTTGCCCTGTCATTCAGCAATTGATTTGGTAAAAGCTGATTAAAGCAGAGTTCAAGTTTGCCAAAACCAAAACAGGAATGAAAATCAAAACAATGTACAGAAATTTGGGCAGCATTCCGGCTAAAATTGGATGTTTCCGGAAAATAAATAGCAATCAGAATAGTTCATATGAATTAAAATAGATTGCAATTAAAGAGTATGAACAAGAAAGAACATTTGCAATAGCAGCATGAACTTGAAGAACAGCATATGAACATTACTAACACACAGCAACAGCAGAATTGCAAAAATTATAAAACAAGAAACACGAACAGCGCAATTAAACAGGCCTAAATCCACTAACCACATCCTATGCTACCTAACAACCTAAAATCCACTACAACATGCATATCTAACTAGCCTAAATATGAACATAAACAGAAAAATATGAATTAACTACGAATGGATAGAAGGGTGGTGTTCGTCGGAACCTGGTAGGCGAATTAAGGAGAGTGGGGGCAGAGAGGTGGCTAGGGAATGGTGGCGGTGGCGGCTGGCGTGGCGGTTGGCGGTGGTGCGGCGGCGGCGGGTGCTGTTCGGAGGCAGGGGCTTCGGGAAGGGTAATGGGGGTAGAGGGGAGAGAAAGGGGAGGAAGGGAAGGGGGGCGTGGGTGGCGGATGGGGGGGCGCGGCTGGGACGGGGCGGCGGCGGTGGGTGGTGGTCGCGGAGGGGGCAGTGGCGGTGGAGGGAGGAGGAAGAAGGAAGAAGAAGAAAGAAGGGGAAGGAGGAAGGGGGTGGCGTGGCGGAGGGGTCTGGGTGGTCGGCGGCGGTTGGTGATGGTGGCTGGGTGGTTGGAGAAGAAGAGAGGAAGGAGAAGGGGTTGGGGGGGGGGGGCACGAATGGTAGGGTTCGCGTGACTGGGGTGGTTATAAATTTGAATCCACGCGATCGCGTGGGGAACGCGGTCGCGTGGTTGGGCTGAAATGGTGGTTGACGCGATCGCGTGAGTGGCGCGATCGCATGGAATAGCTAAAAGAGTGAATGACGCGATCGCCTGGGGCATGTGATCGCGTCGCTGGAAATTGTGCTAAACGCACGATTCCAGCGTAACTCTCTGTCTCCTTTTGGGATGTGGTGTAATCCATGCGACGCGATCACGTCGCTCACGCTGTCGCGTGGGATTGATGTTGTGCAAGTGACGCGATCGCGTCAGGGACGCGATCGCGTGGGCGTTTTGTGCAAAACGCACAATGGCCACACGATTCCAGCCTAACTTTCTGGACGTTAGATGTTTACGCCGATCTCCAGATCACGCGGCCGCGTGAATGACGCAGACGCATGGGGAGTGTTTTCGCAACTTGACGCGATCACATGAATGATGCGGTCGCGTCGTGCACCCTTTTTTTATTAAACTGGTATGCAATTATGCAGTATGCAATGCGAATGAAGAATATTCAGGTTCAATTGAAAAGGAAATAAAAATAAATAACACGAAATAAAACTGAAAAAGAAACGACCATACCATGGTGGGTTATCTCCCACCTAGTACTTTTAGTTAAAGTCCTTAAGTTGGACATTGGATGAGCTTCCTGCTATGGCGGTTTATGCTTAAACTCGTCCATAAATTTCCACCAATGCTTGGAATGCCAATAGCCTTCGGGGTCCCAAACTAGGCATGTAAAGCTTCTAAGCAGCTTCAAATAGATTCTCAGGCTCTCGGGGTGACGAATGTCCGAATAGATTCCAGGATCCCAAACTTGGCTTTTAAATCCACCTTCGTCTTGATCTATATTTTTCCATCCGGGTGGTTTAGAAATTAGATTCTCACCAGAATAACCAAACATTTTCCGAGATCCATTTGATAGATCATGATGCCAATCCGCACACTTCGAGTTGAAGCGTGGAACCTTATTGAATTTTGTGCACCAGCTCTGAGCACAAGCCATTTCCCTCTTACTCTTAAAGCCGCAGAGAGCTCTAAGCTGGCCATTTGTTTCAAGCAAACCATATTCAAGTGGAAAAATAAAGCTAAAGGTTAAGGATTGTACCCACTTGAAGCTTGTATTGGGTGGTAATGGCCTTGGGATAGGTGGTTCTAGTGGTTCTGTGAGTTCTACTCCCTTGTGCTCTTCTGTGAAATTCTTCACTTCTTTGCAAGATTCTTCAAATGTATCCATGTCCTGATCAAAGCCTTTTATGTCTTCCTCGTCACTTAAGTCGTATCATCTTCGTACTCGCTTGGGGAAGATTCTTCGATCTCAGAGAATTCACTCGCGGATGCAAGTTCATTACTAGAAGAACTTGACTTGAGATTATCATCATCAAGGAAAATTGCTTCTTGGATTATTCTGTCTAGTTTTTCATGAAATACCTGCCTTAGGGATTGTGCACTATCCTCCTTAGCATCAGTTGTAACGTCCTTGACAGAATTCTCCACAACTCTGGGTTCCCATGGAAGTTCAGCATCTCCTAAGTCTTCAACCAACTCTTCTTCTTGTATAATGAAAGCTTCCTCTACTTGTTCTAGTACGAAGTCATGCTCTGTCTTGTCCACTGGAGTTTCTAATATCTCCTTCATGCTATGCCCTTCATTAGATTGTCCACATGGGGCTCTGGGAGGCCCTTGAATGTTCGAATGTCTAGAAGATAATTGACTTATTGCTTGCTCTAGTTGATGAAGGGTTGTTTGAAGTTGATCTACTGTTCCCTTGAGGCGAACTTCTGATTCTCGGGGTGATGGATTTGGACGTGGTATATTAGGAAGTGGTGGTGTTTGAGAGTAATTGGATTGGAATCGGGGTAAATGAGGATTATATGGTGGCGAATGGTGAAAAGGAGCTTGTGAGTGTGGTGGTTCAAGGTTGTGTTGAGAGGATGGCCTATAAGCATAGGGTGGGGCTTGTTGGTAACTACAAGGTTGTCCACCTTGTCTATTGCCTTGGTATGCATTGTAGAATGGTCTTTGTCCATGATATCTTGGAGGGTGTTGCTGCCTAAAGGGTTGATCAGATCCTCTTGGCTCCATCCATCTTTGATTGCTCTGACCTTCATGCATGTTCCTGTTATAACTTTTATTCCTTTCAACAATATTAGAACCAAACTCAAAGCGAGAGGGGTAAGAATTCATAGTGACTAATAAAAGTAAAAGGGAAAAATTAAAACAAATAGACAAGTAAAAGAAAAATATTTACAATAACCAATAATAAGGCACACAGTTGCAACTCCTCGGCAACGGCGCCATTTTAAAAGAGAGAACATTTGCGTGATCTAGAAATTTGCAGATAAATCCTTGTTGCAAGTATAGTTTCTAAACCAACAAAAGTCCTTTCATACAAACGTTTTGGTTGTCACAAGTAACAAACCCCTTTAAAATTGATAACCGAGTATTTAAACCTCGGGTCGTCTTCTTGGTGCACGAAATTGTGATCTCCAGGCTCGAATAAATCCTGGTAATGGCTCCAAAGCTTGGTGCTCTGATCTTAATTCATAATTGTCACAACTTCGATACAACTAACCAGCAAGTGCACTGGGTCGTCCAAGTAATACCTTACGTGAGTAAGGGTCGAATCCCACGGAGATTGTTGGTATGAAGCAAGCTATGGTCAACTTGTAAATCTCAGTCAGGCAGATATAAAGTGATAATGGAGTTTTCGAAATTTAATAATAGAATAGGGATAGAGATACTTATGTAATTCATTGGTGAGAATTTCAGATAAGAGAATGGAGATGCTTTTCGTTCCTCTGAACCTCTGCTTTCCTGCTATCTTCATCCAATCAGTCTTACTCCTTTCCATGGCTGGCTTTATGTGATACATCACCACTGTCAATGGCTACTTTCGGTCATCTCTCGGGAAAATGATCCAATGCACCTGTCACGGCATGGCTAAACGTCTGGAGGCATCACCCTTGCCAATGGCTTCATCTTATCCTCTCAGTGAATAACATGCTCACGCACCCTGTCACGGCACGGCTATTCATCTGTCGGTTCTCGATCATGCTGGAATAGGATTTACTATCCTTTTGCGTCTGTCACTAACGCCCTGCAATCGCGAGTTAGGAGCTCGTCACAGTCATTCAATCATTGAATCCTACTCAGAATACCACAGACAAGGTTTAGACCTTCCGGATTCTCTTGAATGCCGCCATCATTCTAGCTTACGCCACAAAGATTCTGGTTAGGAGATCTAAGAGATACTCATTCTAGCTTAATTCATGTAGAACGGAAGTGTTTGTCAGGCACGCGTTCATAAGGGAGAAGGATGATGAGCGTCACACATAATTATCACCTTCATCACGTTCTTGGGTGCGAATGGATATCTTAGAAGCGAAATAAGAAGAATTGAATAGAAAACAGTAGTACTTTGCATTAATCTTTGAGGAACAGCAGAGCTCCACACCTTAATCTATGGAGTGTAGAAACTCTACCGTATGAAAATACATAAGTGAAGGTCCAGGCATGGCCGAGATGGCCAGCCCCCAAAACGTGATCACAAGATCATAAGGTAATCCAAAGATGCCTAATACAATAGTAAGAGGTCCTATTTATAATAAACTAGCTACTAGGGTTTACATGAGTAAGTATTTGATGTATAAATCCACTTATGGGGCCCACTTGGTGTGTGTTTGGGCTGAGCTTAAGTGTTTCACGTGCAGAGGCCATTTGTGGAGTTGAACGCCAGTTTTTGTGCCAGTTTGGGCGTTCAACTCTGGTTTTGGATCCTTTTCTGGCGCTGGACACCAGATTTGGGCAGAGAGCTGGCGTTGAACGCCAGTTTACGTCGTCTAGTTTTGGCCAAAGTATGGACTATTATATATTGCTGGAAAGCCCTGGATGTCTACTTTCCAACGCAATTGGAAGCGCGCCATTTCGAGTTTTGTAGCTCCAGAAAATCCACTTTGAGTGCAGGGAGGTCAGAATCCAACAGCATCAGCAGTCCTTCTTCAACCTCTGAA
Source organism: Arachis hypogaea (assembly GCF_003086295.3). Classification (NCBI taxonomy): domain Eukaryota; kingdom Viridiplantae; phylum Streptophyta; class Magnoliopsida; order Fabales; family Fabaceae; genus Arachis; species Arachis hypogaea. The sequence continues at coordinate 99,200,797 of NC_092048.1, read as the reverse complement.
TCTGATTTTTGCTCAAGTCCCTCAATTTCAGTCAGAAAATACCTGAAATCACAGAAAAACACACAAACTCATAGTAAAGTCCAGAAATGTGAATTTAACACAAAATTTATTAAAAACATCCCTAAAAGCAACTAGATCCTACTAAAAACATACTAAAAACAATGTCAAAAAGCGTATAAATTATCCGCTCATCACAACACCAAACTTAAATTGTTGCTTGTCTCCAAGCAACTGAAAATCAAAATAGGATAAAAAGAACAGAATATACTATAAATTCCAAACTATCAATGAAACAGAGCTTCAATCATATGAGCGGGACTTATAGCTTTTTGCCTCTTGAATAGTTTTGGCATCTCACTTTATCCATTGAGGTTCAGAATGATTGGCATCTATAGGAACTTCAGATTTCGAATAGTGTTATTGACTCTCTTAGTTCAGTATGATGATTCTTGAACACAACTTCTTTATGAGTCTTGGCCGTGGCCCTAAGCACTTTGTTTTCCAGTATTACCACCGGATACATAAATGCCATAGACACATAATTGGGTGAACCCTTTCAGATTGTGACTCAGCTTTGCTAAAGTCCCCAATTAGAGGTGTCCAGGGTTCTTAAGCACACTCCTTTTTTTTTTTTTTTTTTTTTTTTGCTTTGGACCTTGACTTTAACCGCTCAGTCTCAAGTTTTCACTTGACACCTACACGCCACAAGCACATGGTTAGGGACAGCTTGGTTTAGCCGCTTAGACCAGGATTTTATTCCTTTAGGCCCTCCTATCCACTGATGCTCAAAGCCTTGGGATCCTTTTTATTTCCCTTGCCTTTTGGTTTTAAGGGTTATTGGCTTTTTTGCTCTTGCCTCTTGGTTTTAAGAGCTTTGGCTTTTTCTTTTTCTTTCTATATTTTTTTTTCGCCTATTTTCTTTTTTTTTTTCTGCAAGCTTTGTTCTTTGCTGCTTTTTCTTGCTTCAAGAATCATTTTTATGATTTTTCAGATTATCAAATAACATGTCTCCTAGTCATCATTCTTTCAAGAGCCAACATATTTAACATTCTTAAACAACAACTTCAAAAGACATATGCACTGTTCAAGCATACATTCAGAAAACAAGAAGCATTGTCACCGCATCAATATAATTAAAATAAGTTCAAGGATAAATTCGAAACTCATGTACTTCTTGTTCTTTTGAATTAAAATATTTTTCATTTAAGAGAGATGATGGATTCATAGGACATTTATAACTTTAAGACATAATTACTAACTACTAATGATCATGTAATGAAGACACAAACACAGATAAGCACATAACATAGAAAACGAAAAACAGAAGAAATAAGAACAAGGAATGAATCCACCTTAGTAATGGTGGCGTTTCCTTCTTGAGGAACCAATGATGTCCTTGAGCTCTTCTATGTCTCTTCCTTGTCTTTGTTGCTCCTCCTTCAGTGCTTTTAGATCTTCTCTGATTTCATGAAGGATGATGGAGTGCTCTTGATGTTCCACCCTTAGTTGCTTCCAATAATTGTGTGGAAGAAAATGTATCCCCTGAGGTATCTCAGGGATCTCTTGATTTGCAGTCAAATGTTCTACCACTGAGCTATAGACCCTTGATGGAAGCTTTTGTCTTCCCTTTCCTCTTTCTAGAGGTTTCTCTGGCCTTAGGTGCCATCAATGGTTATGGAAAAAACAAAAAAGCTATGCTTTTACCACACCAAACTTAGAATGTTGCTCGCCCTCGAGCAAAAGAAGAAAGAATAGAAGAATAAGAAGAAGATATGGAGGAGATGGAGGGAGATGTGTATTCGGCCATATGGGTGGGATTGGGTGGGAAAGAGATGTTGAATTTTGAAGGAAAGTGGGTGTTTGGATGTGAGTGGTAAAGGGTTAATAGGGAAGAGTGTTTTATTGGGAATAGAGGATGATTGAGAAGAGAGAAGAGAGTGAGTGGAGGTAGGTGGGGATCCTGTGGGGTCCACAGATCCTGAGGTGATCCTGTGAGGTCCACAGATCTTGAGGTGTCAAGGCATTTACATCCCTGCACCAATTTAGGCTTGCAAAATGCCCTTGCACACAACTCTGGGCGTTCAGCGCCAGGTTGGTGCCCATTTTGGGCGTTCAACGCCTCTTTGCTGCCATTTCTGGCGTTGAACGCCAGAACCATGCTTGTTCTGGGCGTTCAGCGCCAGGATGCTCCCATTCTGGGCGTTCAGCGCCAGAACTATGCTCTGTTCTGGCGTTTGAACGCCAGACAGATGCTCCTCCAGGGTGTGATTTTTCTTCTGCTGTTTTTGATTCCGTTTTCAATTTTTATATTTATTTTGTGACTCCACATGATGATGAACCTAAGAAAACATGAAAAATAATCAAAAATAAGAATTAGATAAACATTGGGTTGCCTCCCAACAAGCGCTTCTTTAATGTCAATAGCTTGACAGTGGGCTCTCATGGAGCCTCACAGATGTGCAGAGCTTTGTTGAGACTCTCCAACACCAAACTTAGAGTTTGGATATGGGAGTTCAACACCAAACTTAGAGTTTGGTTGTGGCCTCCTAACACCAAACTTAGAGTTTGACTGTGGGGGCTCTGGTTGACTCTGCTTGGAGAGAAGCTTTTTCTGCTTCCTCTCTATGGTTGCAGAGGGAGATCCTTGAGTTTTGAATACAAGGGAGTTCTCATTCCATTGAAGGACTATTTCACCTCTGTCAACATCAATCACAGCTCTTGCTGTGGCCAGGAAAGGTCTTCCTAGGATGATGGATTCATCCTCTTCCTTTCCAGTATCCAGGACTATGAAATCAGCAGGGATGTAAAGGCCCTCAACCTTTACTAATACATCTTCTACTTGTCCATAAGCCTGTTTTCTTGAGCTGTCTGCCATCTCCAGTGAGATTTTAGCAGCTTGCACCCCATAGATTCCCAGTTTCTCTATTACAGAGAGGGGCATGAGGTTTATTCCTGAACCAAGGTCACACAGAGCCTTAAAGATCATGGTGCCTATGGTACAAGGGATTATGAACTTTCCAGGATCCTGTCTCTTCTGAGGCAATGTCAGTTGATCCAGATCACTTAGTTCATTGATGAATAAGGGAGGTTCAACTTCCCAAGCATCAATGCCAAATAATTTGGCATTCAGCTTCATGATTGCACCAAGAAACTTGGCAGTTTGCTCTTCAGTAATCCTCATTCTCTTCAGAAGAAGAATATTCATCAGAGCTCATGAAGGGCATAAGGAGGTTCAATGGAATCTCTATGGTCTCTAGATGAGCCTCAGAGTCCTTTGGTTCCCCAGAGGGAAGCTCCTTATTGATCACTGGACGTCCCAGGAGGTCTTCCTCCTTGGGATTCACGTCCTCTCCTCTCCTCACAGGTTCGGCCATGGCACTTATGTCAATGGCCTTGCACTCTCCTTTTGGGTTCTCTTCTGTATTACTTGGGAGAGTACTGGGAGGGATTTCAGTGATCCTTTTACTCAGCTGGCCCACTTGTGCTTCCAAATTTCTAATGGAAGACCTTGTTTCATTCATGAAACTTACAGTGGCCTTAGATATATCAGAGACTAGTTTTGCTAAATTAGAAGCATTTTGTTCAGAGTTCTCTGTCTGTTGCTGAGTGGATGATGGAAAAGGCTTGCTATTGCTAAACCTGTTTCTTCCACCATTATTAAAGCCTTGTTGGGGCTTTTGATCCTTCCATGAGAAATTTGGATGATTTCTCCATGTTGAGTTATAGGTGTTTCCATAAGGTTCACCTAAGTAATTTACCTCTGCTATTGCAGGGTTCTCAGGATCATAGGCTTCTTCTTCAAAAGATGCCTCTTGAGTACTGTTGGATGCAGCTTGCATTCCATGCAGACTCTGAGAAATCATATTGACTTGCTGAGTCAATATTTTATTCTGAGCCAATATGGCATTCAGAGTATCAACTTCAAGAACTCCCTTCTTCATAGGCGTCCCATTACTCACAGGATTCCTTTCAGAAGTGTACATGAACTGGTTATTAGCAACCATGTCAATGAGTTCTTGAGCTTCTGCAGGCGTTTTCTTTAGATGGATGGATCCACCTGCAGAAGTGTCCAGTGACATCTTTGATAGCTCAGATAAACCATCATAGAATATATCCAGGATGGTCCATTCTGAAAGCATGTCAGAAGGACACTTTTTGGTCAACTGTTTGTATCTTTCTCAAGCTTCATAGAGGGATTCACCTTCTTTCTGTCTGAAGGTTTGAACATCAGCTCTAAGCTTGCTCAGCTTTTGAGGAGGAAAGTACATGGCTAAGAAAGCCGTGACCAGCTTATCCCAAGAGTTCAGGCTGTCTTTGGGTTGAGAATCCAACCATAATCTAGCTCTGTCTCTTACAGCAAAAGGGAAAAGCATGAGCCTGTAGACTTCAGGATCTACTCCATTAGTCTTAACAGTATCACATATCTGCAAGAATTCAGTTAAGAACTGAAAAGGATCTTCAGATGGAAGTCCATGAAACTTGCAGTTCTGCTGCATTAGAGAAACTAATTGAGGTTTCAGCTCAAAGTTGTTTGCTCCAATGGCAGGAATGGAGATGCTTCTTCCATGTAAATTGGAATTAGGTGCAGTAAAGTCACCAAGCATCTTCCTTAAATTATTATTATTTTCGGCTGCCATCTCCTCTGCCTGTTCGAAAATTTCTGAAAGGTTATCTCTGGATTGTTGTATTTTAGCTTCTCTTAATTTTCTCTTCAGAGTCCTTTCAGGTTCTGGATCTGCTTCCACAAGAATGTTCTTATCCTTGCTCCTACTCATATGACAAGGAAGAAGGCACAGAAAAATAATAATAATAATAGAGATCCTTTATACCACAGTATAGGGATCCCTTTGTGAGTGGAAGAAAAGAGGGAGACAAAGAATGTGATGTAAAGGAAGAAACACAACTGTACCGATGGAAGAGATGTGAGATGAGATGTTAGGATATGAATGAATAAATAGAATAGGATGGGGGAGGGATAATTTTCGAAAATTAGTTTGAAAAAGAGTTAGTGATTTTTGAAAATAGTTTTTGAAAAATGTTTAGTAATTTTTTTTCGAAAATTTTGTTGAAATCAAAAATAAAAATTAAAAATAATTAGTTAATTAAAAAGAAATTTTGAAAAAGGGGGAAGATATTTTCGAAAATAGAGAGAGAGAGAGTTAGTTAGGTAGTTTTGAAAAAGTTAAGAAACAAACAAAAAGTTAGTTAGTTAGTTGAAACAAATTTTGAAAAGATAGGAAGTTAGGAGGTTAGAAAAGATATTTTGAAAAGATATTTTTGAAAAAGATAAGATGAGAAGATATTTTTGAAAAGATATGATAGAAATTAGTTTTTGAAAAAGATTTGATTTTTAAAATCACAATTAATGACTTGATTCATAAGAAATCACAAGATATGATTCTAGAACTCAAAGTTTGAATCTTTCTTAACAAGCAAGTAACAAACTTCAAATTTTTGAATCAAAACATTAATTGATTATGTTATTTTCGAAAATTTGTTATAAAAATAAGAAAAAGATTTTTGAAAAATATTTTTGGAATTTTCGAAAATAATTAAGAATTTTGAAAAAGATTTGATTTTTGAAAAAGATTTTGAAAAAGATAAGATTTTCAAATTGAAAATTTGATTTGACTCATGAAAAACAATTTGATTTTAAAAATTTTTGAAGAATTCAATCCAAATTTTTGAATTTGATGAGAGAAAAAAAAGGAAAGATATTTTTTTGATTTTTGAAATTTTTATGAAAAACATGAAAATTATGCAATGCATGAAATTTTTAGATCAAAACAATGAATGCATGCATGAATGATATGAATGTCAAGATGAACACCAAGAACACTATGAATGTCAAGATGAACATCAAGAACATAATTTTGAAAAATTTTTAATGCAAAGAAAACATGCAAGACACCAAACTTAGAATTCTTTAATGCTTACGCACGAAGAATTCAAGAATGCATATGATAAACATGAAAAGACACAAAACAAAAAATCATCAAGATCAAACAAGAAGACTTACCAAGAACAACTTGAAGATCATGAAGAACACTATGAATGCATGAATTTTCGAAAAATGCAAGATGCACATGCAATTGACACCAAACTTATTATATGACTCAAGACTCAAACAAGAAACAGAAAAATATTTTTGATTTTTATGATTTTCTAATTTTTTTTGGATTTTTTCGAAAATTATATGAAAAAGGAAAATAAGGATTCCAAAATTTTTAATATGAATTCCAGGAATCTTGCCATGTTAGTCTAAAGCTTCAGTCCAGGAATTAGACATGGCTCACTAGCCAGCCAAGCTTTCAATGAAAGCTCCAGTCCAAAACACTAGACATGGCCAATGGCCACCCAAGCTTTAGTCTTTAACACGAGAGTATATTGCTCTTTATAACAAATTACAAGCCTCAGTCCAAATAAATTTAGACATGGCTTTACAGCCAGCCAGGCTTTACATGCTTCATGAAACACTAGAATTCATTCTTAAAAATCTTGAATAAAATTTTTGAAAACATTTTTATTTTTATTTTTTTTTTTCGAAAACATATGAGAGATTTTTGAAAATATTTTTGAAAGATTTTTTTTTTTTGAAAACAAAACGAAAAGAAAATTACCTAATCTGAGCAACAAGATGAGCCGTCAGTTGTCCATACACAAACAATCCCCGGCAACGGCGCCAAAAACTTGGTGCACGAAATTGTGATCTCCAGGCTCGAATAAATCCTGGTAATGGCTCCAAAGCTTGGTGCTCTGATCTTAATTCATAATTGTCACAACTTCGATACAACTAACCAGCAAGTGCACTGGGTCGTCCAAGTAATACCTTACGTGAGTAAGGGTCGAATCCCACGGAGATTGTTGGTTGATGAGATATTTTGATGAGAAACGAATCTCTCACAAAACATCACAAAACTAACCGGCAAGTGTACCGGGTCGTATCAAGTAATAAAAACTCACGGGAGTGAGGTCGATCCCACAGGGATTGAAGGATTGAGCAATTTTAGTTTAGTGGTTGATTTAGTCAAGCGAATCAAGTGTTGGTTGAGTGATTTGTAACTTGCAGAATGTAAATTGCATGAAATTAAAGAAAGCAGGGAATTAAATTGCTGAATCTTAAAGAACAAGAAATTAAATGGCAGAAACTTAGAGTGCAAGAAATGTAAATTGTGGAATCTTAAAGTGCAAGGAATGTAAATTGCTTGAAATGTAAAGGGGATTGGGATGTGGATTTGCAGAATTTAATCAAGGAAAAGTTAAATTGCATTAAACAGAAGAGTAAAAGGGAATTGGGATTGAACCGGAAATGAAGCAGAAAGGTAAATGAACATAAGAAGCATTAAACAGAGAATTGAAATGGGAAATTCAGATCTCAGGGCCCAGAGACTAGAAAACCAAGTCTAGATCTCAATGCCTTCCTAGATCCAACAAGACAATTGCAAGGGAATTGTAAATTGCAAAGAAAAGAGAAGAAGGGTAATGAACCGGAAATGAAATTTAATTAACAGTAAAGAAAACAGAGAGATCCAAGATTGAGATTGAAACAGAATTTCTTCAATTCTCTAATCCAAGATCCAAGACAAAAGTAAAATGAAATTAAAAGCAATGGAAACAAAGAAATTAAAGTTCAAAAGCTCTCCGAAAACTATTATGAAAATTCCAAAAGGAAAGCTCCCCGAAAACTTGAATTCTATCCTATTTATACACTTTCCAAAATGATCTTCAAGCCTTGAGTTGGGCCTTTGTTCTTGGTGGAATTGGGTTGAAAGAGGCCTTGGTTGATTGCTCTTGAAGATTGAAGAAGAACCGAAGTGAACCAATTGAACCAGTTTTGGAGTTAGCCAAAGTTGGTCCCAACGTTAGGGCCAAAGTTAGGGGTCTAACTTTGACCCCAACTTTTCATAGCAGCAAGCCACATCCTTCTGGTTTGGACGTTGGTGCCAACGTTAGCCTCCAAGTTAGGGGGCTAACGTTGGCGCAAACGTTGGCCTTCCTCCTTTGTAATTTAAGTGCCAACGTTAGCCTCCAAGTTAGGGGGCTAACGTTGGCGCAAACGTTGGTGCCCAGGGGAGAAACTTCTCAAGTTCCAACGTTAGCCTCCAAGTTAGGGGGCTAACGTTGGAGCCAACGTTGGCCACTTCCTTGCAATGTCATGTGCCAACGTTAGCCTCCAAGTTAGGGGGCTAACGTTGGCTCAAACGTGGGGAGCCCAGGGAGTGATTTTCATGCCCAACGTTGGCCTCCAAGTTAGGGGGCTAACGTTGGGGCTAACTTCATGCATCCCGGTTCAATTTCACTTATTCCATTGTCCTCTCTTCACTCCTAGCCATTCCTCTTTGCTTCAACCTTTCTCCAAGCTTTCTTCACCTATCATTGATCAACCAAACTAATCAAAGTTATGCTCAAAATCATGAGATATTCAATCTTTCATAATATGCAACAAATATAGCCTAAAACCTCATGAAATGGCATGAATTCATATATGGTTGGTTCAATCAAGGGAAACATGAAAATCTACTCAATTAGCTTGCTTGTGGCTTAAGAAAGTGCATAATTCTAATGAAAACAAAAGAAAAAGACTAGCTAAAATAGGCTAAGATGACTTGTCATCATTGGTATGAAGCAAGCTATGGTCACCTTGTAAATCTCAGTCAGGCAGATATAAAGTGATAATGGAGTTTTCGAAATTTAATAATAGAATAGGGATAGAGATACTTATGTAATTCATTGGTGAGAATTTCAGATAAGAGAATGGAGATGCTTTTCGTTCCTCTGAACCTCTGCTTTCATGCTATCTTCATCCAATCAGTCTTACTCCTTTCCATGGCTGGCTTTATGTGATACATCACCACTGTCAATGGCTACTTTCGGTCATCTCTCGGGAAAATGATCCAATGCCCTGTCACGGCACGGCTAAACGTCTGGAGGCATCACCCTTGCCAATGGCTTCATCTTATCCTCTCAGTGAATAATATGCTCACGCACCCTGTCACGGCACGGCTATTCATCTGTCGGTTCTCGATCATGCTGGAATAGGATTTACTATCCTTTTGCGTCTGTCACTAACGCCCTGCAATCGCGAGTTAGGAGCTCGTCACAGTCATTCAATCATTGAATCCTACTCGGAATACCACAGACAAGGTTTAGACCTTCCGGATTCTCTTGAATGCCGCCATCATTCTAGCTTACGCCACGAAGATTCTGGTTAGGAGATCTAAGAGATACTCATTCTAGCTTAATTCATGTAGAACGGAAGTGTTTGTCAGGCACACGTTCATAAGGGAGAAGGATGATGAGCGTCACACATAATCATCACCTTCATCACGTTCTTGGGTGCGAATGGATATCTTAGAAGCGAAATAAGAAGAATTGAATAGAAAACAGTAGTACTTTGCATTAATCTTTGAGGAACAGCAGAGCTCCACACCTTAATCTATGGAGTGTAGAAACTCTACCGTATGAAAATACATAAGTGAAGGTCCAGGCATGGCCGAGATGGCCAGCCCCCAAAACGTGATCACAGGATCATAAGGTAATCCAAAGATGCCTAATACAATAGTAAGAGGTCCTATTTATAATAAACTAGCTACTAGGGTTTACATGAGTAAGTATTTGATGTATAAATCCACTTATGGGGCCCACTTGGTGTGTGTTTGGGCTGAGCTTAAGTGTTGCACATGTAGAGGCCATTTGTGGAGTTGAACGCCAGTTTTTGTGCCAGTTTGGGCGTTCAACTCTGGTTTTGGATCCTTTTCTGGCGTTGGACGCCAGATTTGGACAGAGAGCTGGCGTTGAACGCCAGTTTACGTCGTCTATTCTTGGCCAAAGTATGGACTATTATATATTGCTGGAAAGCCCTGGATGTCTACTTTCCAACGCAATTAAAAGCGCGCCATTTCGAGTTCTGTAGCTCCAGAAAATCCACTTTGAGTGCAGGGAGGTCAGAATCCAACAGTATCAGCAGTCCTTCTTCAACCTCTGAATCTGATTTTTGCTCAAGTCCCTCAATTTCAGTCAGAAAATACCTGAAATCACAGAAAAACACACAAACTCATAGTAAAGTCTAGAAATGTGAATTTAACACAAAATCTATTAAAAACATCCCTAAAAGCAACTAGATCCTACTAAAAACATACTAAAAACAATGTCAAAAAGCGTATAAATTATCCGCTCATCACTTCCCAAGGACCTGCAGGGGTTCTTATTATTGGTTATGAAGATTGTAAATTGGGGTTTTGAAGATGAGGAACAATTGATTTAAATTTCAATTAAAGTAAGTAAAAGACTGTAAATTAAATAAATAACTGTAAAACACACTTTTGGCAAGGTATGAGAAATTAAAAGTCCTATCCTAGTTATCCTTATCAATGATGATGAAAATTGAATCTTAATTCCACTTAGTTAACCTTTGCTAGAGTAAAGGAAAGTCAAGTGACTAATTAGTTAGATCCTCAAATCCTAGTTAATCCCTAAGGAAAGATTGGGATTATAGAAGTTTAATTCAATTAGTAAAGATAACGATTATCAATCATGTTGAGTTTGATAACTCCTGAGTTACTGATTTCTTAACTAAGACCAAAAGGGGAAAAGTAAATCTACTGGAATAAAAATGTCTTCAGATTGGGGATAAAAGTAACATAAATAAAAGAAAACAATATTAAACTGAAATACCTCAAATAACATTAATTCAAAGAGTAATCTGTAACATAGAAGAATTCATAATTAAATTGAGAACAAAATAAAAAGGAATATTGAACCTGGTAAAGAGATAATCCGGAAAGCGAATAAAATCCTAAATCTAAATCCTAATCCTAAAGAGAGAGGAGAGAATCTCCCTCTCAAAACTAAATCTAAATAATGGAAAACTAACTAATTGGAGACTCTCTTTGAATAGATGCGTTTCCCCACTTCATAACCTCTGGTCTATGTCTTCTGGACTTGGATTTGTGCCAAAAAGGGCTTCAGAAATCGTTGGGAGCGTTTTCTGCAATTCCTGGTGCGTGGCCTCTGTCACGCGTCCGTGTGGGTCACGCGGTCGCGTCATTTGGAGTTTTCCTTGTCACGCGGTCACTTCAGTCATGCAGCCGCGTCATATGTGTTCTGCTTGTGGCGCGCGATCGCGTCAGTCATGCGGTCGCGTCGCTGTTGATTCGCGCTGGCATGCGGCCGCGTCGCCCATGCGATTGCGTGGATGCCAGTTTCTTCAAAAACTTAGTTTTGTGCTTTCCTTCTATTTTGTATGTTTCCTTTCCATCCTTTAAGTCATTCCTGCCTTAGAAGATCTGAAACTACTCAACACACGAATCACGGCATCGAATGGAAATAAAGGGTAATCAAAATAATTATTTTTAAGCATAGGAAACATGTTTTTCACATACATCACATAATAAGGAAGGGAAAGTAAAACCATGCAATTAATATGAATAAGTGGGTGAAGGATTGAATAATTCACTCAGATTAAGCACAAAATATATCATAAAATATGGGTTTATCAACTGGCTTGACGACGACGATAGAGACTGTGACGCCAACAGCTCCGAGCAGACCTTCTAGCAACGTCGAAGAGAAGATGATTCAGGAAAGGAAGACCGAGCAGACCTTCGAGAGGCGACGATGGCAGCCACTGGCTTTCACTGCCGGTGGCGATAATGGTGGCGCTCTAAAGTCTGAAAGGTGGTTGCAGCTCTCAACTGATAGGGTTTACTTAGGGGTAGGGTTTCATTTGTCAATTGTGAGAGAGAAAGGAAGCTGGGGGCTTCCTTTTTCATTTTTTTTAGAAATTCAGAAAATCATAAATTTTTAAAAAAATTGGATGGTTCAATTGGTTTATCGGTTAACCGTCAGTTCGACTGGTTTCCTCACTAATTTTTTGCCAGGTGGATTTTTGCTTTAACCAAACTAGTTAAGGGATCGATTCCTGGTTAATCTAGTTGAATCGGCCAGTTTGGTTCGATTCTCAAAACAATGAATAAAGAATTTAACTAACTTGTGCCCGAAAGGCACATTTTAAAAATAGAATTTAGGTAACATATTTCTTAAGGTCACATAATAAGTTTATTATTAATGGAAAGTTTTAAATATTTTCACTTAATGAAGGAAAAACAAATGCATTGAAAATTTAAAATTTTTTATATTTTTAATGAAAACCTTTTAATTTGTAAACTTAACATGTTCCCTTAGCACAAGATAAATAAACCTTTAAAAATATAATAATAGAAACTTTTTTTAATGCTTTTAATGTATTCAATGCATTGAAAACGTAAAAAAAATTAATTTTTACAATAACTTTTATGAAACGTTTTCTTTTATAGTATGCTTAACATATACCCTTGTGGCACACGTTAGCAAAACTCTTAAATAAATTGGGGTTGAAAATTACACAAACATAACAAATGAGAAATCGTTATATTTCAGTTCTCTTTTATATTTATAGAAACCGCTATGTTCTGTAGGATTTTAGGAAACATAAACTGCTGTAGTTTGTCACAGTTTATGTGTAAAAGCTAGCAAAGCATAAACCACTACAAGGAGTAACAGTTTATGAGCACAACATATTCAAGAGTAAACTGCTACAGCTAACAGCTGTAGTTTGTCGCAATTTATGTGTAAAAGCTAAGAAAGCAGAAACCGCTATAGCTAACAATGGTTTTTGAAGAAGAAGAAGAAGAATAAGAAGAAGATATAAACCGCGATAGAGAGTCAAGGTTTATGTTCGAAATCTAATCGTCTAAGAGGTGTAGCCGTTTATGAACCTCCATTGCTCTATAAATACTGTTGAATGTTATTGTGTTGTGGAGTAGCCAAATACAATGTTTAGTGAGGATAGTTTCTTAGTTCTTGTTCACTACACAGGAAAGACTCAAAAGAGCAAAAGAGAGGGTGTAAAGTTTACCGATAAAGAGCCTTTGAATATTTTTATTCGTTCATCAAATAGTGTCGTAGAAGTTCAAACTAGTTTATCATAGAAGCATGGGGTGTGTAGAAACAAGAGGGTGGAGACATTATTTTACAAGATCCTGATTACCGTTGTGTCAAGCGATGTGAAGTACGATATGTTTGTCATAGGGTCCAATGAATATTTGCAAGTTCTTTTTCATTATTAGAGAAGTTTTCTAGATATGAGAAACCATGAGTTGTTTGCGAAGTTGGAGGATGTTATCGCCAGTTCCAGGAATCAGCTCTGAGTCCTTAATCGATTTTCTTAGAGGGAGCTTCGAGTTCAATGCCTGTGGGTGCAACAGCTATAGTGTTGGTTGCATCTCCATCTTTTGCGGTTGATTTAAACCGCGATAATTGGGATGCTTGTGATATAGGAGATCATCATTCATTCTGCGAGCTAGTGGTTGTGATGGTTGGTTCTCCTCACCTGATTGTTGTTAGTGCAGATGATCTTTTTCTAGCAACGTGGCAACACCATCAAGTAGGTACAGACGATCTTTTTCTTCTTCCATGGCCCCACCCTTGCGTGATCCTTGTAGTCTAGAAAACTCTCCAAGATTTCTTTGAAAACGATCCAAATAAAGAATCATCCATTGCTAGCTATTGCAGTTTTATAAAGAACTGCATCGTAAACCATTGCCTACCATCGCGATTTCTTCACAAATCTTTCTGACCATAAACCGTGACGGGCTATGGCGGATTCCCCTAAACTGTGTGTATAAACTGCGATAGATTAGAGAGGTTTACTACCAAAAGTTTTCTCTTCACAAATCATGATAGATAAAGGAGTTTTATGATGTTTTTGGTCTTCAAGGTAAACCGGGTTTTCTGAGAATTTACATTTTTCCCTTTTGTTCCATATCTTGTCCTTAGAGAAGACAATTTTTCTGTGTGCCTATCTCATCCGCAATGTAAACAAAATAAGTATGAATACGCTAACTACGTATCATGGCTATAGATGGAATAAGATACATTATCCACTTTAAGGACGAGATACATTCAAAATAGAGCCTATATATTTATATCTCGTATGTGGATGACTTTCACTTTCATTTCCTCCTTTTTAGCATTTTGCAACCTTTGGGAGAATTATATGTTCTCTTCCCTTTGTCCTTCCAATTTGGTTTCCAATGATTTATGATGGCGCAAGTACGTTCTATGGACTTTAACCGATTGAATGTGATCACTCACATTGCTGGAGTGCTTGAATGTGAGGTTCGTAACCGAATCAATTTAATATTTTAATTTTAATTTTATTAAATTTATTTCATTAGTTTAGGTTAGATAATAATAAATGAAGTATAAGATACAAATTATATTTGTTATAAGTAGTCTATTAGGTAGTTAGTATAATATTTTTTTTTGAAGTTATGTTATTGTGGATTTTGTTATGTTAGGTTTATCTTAGTTAAGAACTTTGTTGTAATTGACTTGAATTAGTTAGACTTTTTGTGAATGTTGGTTTTGTTACAAAACTGAAGTTCAGTCATATGTTTTGTAGTCAAGGGTGCTTCATCCTAGATGGAATAGCAACACCATGGCACCTCTCTAGATTATAATGCCATATCCTAGGAAGGCCGAGTTTGAGCATGCGGCGCATCGTAGGAACTTTTGTGTCGACAACATTCTGATATGCCCCTTTGTCGACAGATAGCACCCAGAGACACACATACATTTCACCTATCATTGAGGAGTGTACGATAACACTCCAAGATATGGCATATCATCTTAGATTATGTACAAATGGAGATCTAGTTGGTGGGGTGCCTAAGAAATTTCCAGATGCACCACGAGCGACCGACCTGGGATTGGGTGGCGGAGCTACTGGAAGCTATGCCACCATGGCAGTCGAAGGGAAAAAAGAAGAGCTTTTCCATCAAGATGACATGGCTGAGAAAGAAGATGCAGTAGACTCCTACTGATACTAATCCCACCACATTACAATAGTATACTTATATCCATATGCATATTGGCAGGTACTTGATGACGAACAAGTCCAACAATTTTGTGCATATTTTGTGGCTTCCCCTACTTGTAGACTTTAAGACATGCAGGAGGTTTTCCTGGGGATTTGCTGTCCTGGTCTGGATGTATAGCTTCTTCAATAGTGTGACTGATAGGGGTACTACAAACCTCCCTAAAGTATAACATGACATGTAACTCATTACTAAAATTAAAAAATCAGAATTGACATAAACATAAATGGTGACTAATTACTTACCAATAACCAAGCTTTTTTTAAGAAACACGTGTAGGCTTCAAGAACACCTAACTGAGCTCTACTTGCATCGACAGTGGTACTGCAGATAATCAGACTCCATAACTTTGTACACTGTAGCCTGTCGAATACTATAATTCTTTACCCTATATGAACAGTTCCCTAATCTAGAATCGGTGGCCCAACCTAAACTCAACACCCCTGTCCAAGTTGTAATCATCTCCTACCGCACTGCTGCTGCAAAGTGGATCCTCCTTCATCGCATCAAGGTTTAGTGTGTGATAGGAGTTAGGCACACTGGATAGGTCTGGCATGGTAAGTGGTGTGGGTAACAAAAATCCCTATCCCAATGGAGTATCCACTACAAATTCATCCTCCAGGCCATCGACTCGTGTAGCATAATGCAACAGAGATGGAGTAATCGGTGACCCTAAGGGTGCAAATGTAGATAGACTAGCTCCACCACCACCAATCTCATCAACCTCGACGTATAGCTCTATGACTTAGTGTGCTAAGATTCTCCTATAAACCTCGAACATTGACGCACGTATTCATTGCCTACAACCCATAAAAGCTTGAACTTGAAGCCTCGATTTTCCAATGCAACGAAGAACATGTACCCAATTCTGCTAACTCCCTCCAATTGTGAACTTCCATCTTCATCGATATTAGATTCTTTAGAGCCTTAAGTGTATCAATCTAAAGGATTCGCAACAATACAGGGTCAGAAGAATCAAACACAATTGTTTTGTCATTATCCCTAATGCAACCATTGACATAAACATTCACAACAATATACTCAAAATTAGACATTTTCAAAAAATATGAAAAAAGAATTAAAATGAGATTGGTGTTAGAATGTCATAAACAAGCTTTTGATATAGCTGAATTTCTTGTACCAATAAAATGGTAATAGCAAGTTTTTAAAAACGTGTCACGGTTGCACATGCAATACTTTACAATCATTATACATATATCTCGTGCGTACTCAGGATGAGATACATTAATGAAAAATTGTCCTCTCAGAGAGTGAGATATATAACAAAAGGAAAAAGCATAAATTTTTCTATGCGTATCTATATTGTAAATTCTGTGTTTATTTTACTTATTTAAAAAATCTTATATATTGTGATATACTAAAAAATAATTAATTTTTTATTTTTTCTTTAAAAGTTTATTTAAAGATGCAAAACTAATTAAATTGTTGATTTTTTTAAATTAAATTATATAAATATAAACATTGCTTTTAAAAAATATTTAATTAACAATGTTGTCAAATTTGTATTATTTTATGAGAAATGTTATATAAATAATAAATCTATTATTTTTTGACAATATCTAGTTAAAAAAATATTTTTATATTAAATTTTATATTTTAAATCTTAAATTTAATAGTATTAAAAAATATTAACCCAAATCATTAACTAATTTTACTAAAGAATGAGTATTAGTCTAAAACATTTTTTTTTAATTTTATAAAAATAAACACCAAAATGTAAAAGACAAAGATGCTGAAGTACTATGTTGATCATTGTACCGCCATCAAAATGTCATGGTTGACTCTACTCTCTAGTTTATATTTGTTTTAATTTTTTATTTTTTTTAGTTTTTGAAATTTTTAAAATAACAAGATTTTTTATTTTTTATTTTCATTTTAAAAAAGTTAATAATAAAAATACAAACTAAATGTACTTTAATGTTATTATTGTATTGTTATTTATTTTTTGTGTGAATTTTTTTAATTATTCTCTATTTTCTTTTTACAAAATTTTTTTTTTGTGATAGTAACATATAATAAAAATAACATTATTAATTAGAAAGAGATAATATTCATTCGCTTAAGAATAAATTATTATTTCTATTCACGAAAGTTTAGAATGCTCACAAATTTATTCACGAAAATAAAATTATACTCATAAAAATAAATTTTATTGGACAAAACTACCAAAATACTAAAATATTATCCAAAATTTTCAAATTATTCTTTTTAATTTTACCTCTTTCTAAATTTTCAAACTCAATTCTTTTCCGCCATTTTAGGCAAAGGCTACAAAGATTACAATTAAGAAAATCTTGTCTAGCTCCTTTGGAGACTAAAAAAATCTTCAATGTTTCTTTTAAACTTCTACATTTTGAATAAAAATTTATCAAAATATTGTGATAAGTATGAGATGGATGCCCATTTAACATGGGCTTCTCAATTTTTTCATGGTGAAATGCCATGTTACCAAGAGAAATTACATTTAATGAAGGTGAAAAATGAGAAATTTATGCATGTATAAATAAGTAGCTCCTTTTCTGTAGTAGTGTAATTTTTCTGCGCATCATTTAATACACGGCTGGCGTAATAAATAATATGCAGAAGCTTGTCATGTCTCTGCCCTAGGACTGCACCAATGGCATGATTACTGCCATCACACTTAGTTCAAATGGTAAGTCCCAGTTGGGTGCGGAGATGATAGGAGCAGTGACAAGCTTGGCTTTCTGGTTTCAAAGGCATGCAGGTATTCTTGGTCAAAGACGAGTGGAACATCAGTGGCCATGAGATTGCACAGGGATTTTGCAATTTTAGAGAAATCTTTTATGAACCGCCTGTAAAATCCTGCATGTCCTAGGAAACTTCTGATTGCCTTGACATTAGTAGGTAGAAGCAAGCGTTCTATCACTTCCACCTTAGCTTGATCTACTTCTATCCCCTTATTTGAAATCTGATGCCCAAGAACAATGCCTTCAGTTACCATGAAGTGGCATTTCTCCGAGTTTAGAACTAGATTTGTCTCTTGGCATCTTTTCAGAACTAGGGTCAGATGATCAAGGTAGGAGTCAAATGAGTCTCTAAAAACAGAGAAGTCATCCATGAACACTTCAAGAAACTTGATAAACCACTATTTTATGGTTTATCTTGTGCTAATTTGAGTGGTTTTTATCAATTCTTTGCTCACTTATTCATATAAATTGCATGGTTTTACAATTCCTTCCTAATTCTGTGATATAGTTGAAAACATGATTCCTAGACCTTTAAACTGTCAATTTTAATTATCCTTTATTACCATTCGATGCTGTGATCTGTGTGTTAAGTATTTTCAGGCTTTATAGGGCAGGAATGGCTTGGAGGATGGAAAGGAAACATGCAAAAAACGGAAGGAATGTGCGAAAATGAAGTTTTGAGAAGCTGGCAGCGACGTGCAGGCATGGACGACGCGTACGCGTGCCTAGCGCAGAAAACAAGCGACGCGTACGCGTGACTGACTCGTACGCGTGACAAGAAATTTTGCCAAACAACGCACACGCGTGACCTACGTGTACGCGTGACATGCGCCATGTGCAGAAAGTTGCAGAAAGCGTTGGGGGCGATTTCTGGGCTCCTTTTGGCCCAGTTCCAAGCCCGAAAAACATAGAATAAGAGCTGCAGAATGGGGGGAAACACGAGACAACAACACATACAACATTCATTCACATAATTTAGGTTTTAGATGTAGTTTCTAGAGAGAGAGGCTCTCTCATCTCTCTAGGTTTTAGGATTTAGGATTTCTCTTAGTTTTAGGTTTATTTCTTCTCAATTCCAGGTTCAATGTTCTTTTAATTTAGTTTCTCTTCTACTTTTATTTATTCTAGCATTCTAGTTTATTTATTTCCCCAATTTGGTTTATGAACTCCATGTTAGATTTTATTTCTTTATTTAATGCAATTTGAGGTATTTCATATTTCTGATTTTAATTTAGCTTTTTATATTCTTAGCTTGAATTGAGTAATTGGAGACACTTGAGTTATCAAACTCATTGTTGATTGATAATTGAAATTTGCTGGTTGATTTGGATCCCTCTAAAGCTAGTCTTTCCTTAGGAGTTAACTAGGACTTGAGGAATCAAATTGATTAGTCCACTTGACTTTCCTTTATTTAGTAAGGGTTAACTAAGTGGGAGCAATGAACAATTCTCATCACAATTGATAAGGATAACTAGGATAGGACGTCCAGTTCTCATACCTTGTCAAGAGCTTTTCTAGTTATTAGTTTATTTTCTTATCATTTACATTCCTTGTTCAACCTTTCAAAAACCCAAAAATATACTTTTCCATAACCAATAGTAACTACACCTCCCTACAATTCCTTGAGAGACGTCCCGAGGTTTAAATACTTCGGTTATTATTTTTATTGGGTTTGCTTTAGTGACAAACAAGTTTTTGTACGAAAGGATTATTGTTAGTTTAGAAACTATACTTGCAACGAGAACTTATTTGTGAATTCTTTACTAGCAAAAATCCGTTCGTCAGAACTTCTCTACCATATCAGAGAAGATGGACAACATACATCTCTGAAAGGTGGCAGGTGCATTGCACAGGCCAAATGGCATTTGCCTGTAGGCAAACACGCGAGATGGGCATGTGAATGCTATTTTCTCTTGATCCTGTGGATCCACTGCTATTTGATTGTACCTAGAATATCCATCCAGGAAACAATAGAAAGCATGCCCTACTAGTCTTTCTAGCATTTGGTCAATGAATGGTAAGGGAAAATGATTCTTCCTGGTGGCGTCATTGAGTTTTCTATAATCAATGCACATACGCCACCCTGTAACTATCCTTTTTGGGATCATCTCATTCTTTTCATTATAAACCTCTGTCATGCCTCCCTTCTTGGGAACAACTTGGAAAGGGCTCACCCAGGGGCTGTCAGAAATGGGATAAATAATCTCAGCCTCCCAGAGCTTAGTGACTTCTTTCTGCACTACTTCCTTCATAGCTAGATTTAATCGCCTTTGTGGTTGCACCACTGGGTTGGCATTATCCTCTAGCAGGTTTTATGCATGCATTGGGCTGGGCTAATGCTCTTAAGGTCACTTATAGTCCACCCAAGGGTGGTCCTATGTGTTTTAAGCACTTGAATTAGTGCTTCTTCTTCTTGTGGCTCTAAGGCAGAGCTTATGATTACAGGATAAGTATCTCCATCTCCCAGAAATGCATATTTCAGGGAGGAAGGTAATGGCTTAAGCTCAAGATTTGGAGGCTTCTCCTTTTCCTCAAAGGTTTCCAGAGGTTCCTCTGAATCAGGCTGGGTATCATCAAGGATATCATTCAGCCCTTCCTTGAGACTTTCGGCCATGTTGACTTCTTCCACTACGGAATCAATGAGGTCAATGCTCATGCATTCCTCAGGGATGTCTGGATGCTGCATAGCTTTGACAGCATTTAGCAAAAACTTTTTCTCACTGACTCTTAGGGTTACTTCCCCTTTTTCAACATCAATGAGGGTCCGTCCTATAACTAGGAAGGGTCTCCCTAGGATAAGGGATGCACTCTTGTGCCCTTCCATATCCAACACCACAAAGTCAGTGGGAAAATGATTCACAAAAAATTTGCCTCTCAACAAATTTCCTTCCGGGAAGTGCACCGGATTGTTGTCAAGTAAAAACTCACTGTAGAGTGAGGTCGAATCCCACAGGGATCGGTAGATTGATTAATGTTAATTGGAGAATTATGCTAGTCGAGCTAAATTGGAATTTAAATTGAGATTGTAGGAAAGTAAATTGGCGGGAAACTTAAATTGCAAGAATTAAATGAACAGAAATTAAATTGCAGAAATTAAATGACAGAAGCTTAAATTGCAAGAAATTAAATGGGAATGGGGATTAAGCATGAAATTAAAGAAGCAGAATGTAAAAGAATGGGTAGATCAGAGATGGGAGTTTATTGGGTTTCAGGAGATATTGAATTCTCTAGATCAAATCATTTTCATCTCTTCCTCAATCAATGTATTCATTGATCTTCTTGGCAATCTTAAGTGATTAGATTCCAATTCCTTGGTAATCTAATCTCTCTAAGCATGAACAATTGCCCAATTCCTTGATTTAAGTGCTCATGTGAAGAGATAAAGTTTGGTCATTGATTATACCACAGAAATTCATAGATCAAAGTATTGGTAGGATTACATGTCACTATATCCATCCAAACCCCAATCTAATCCATTGTGAGAAAGAATTTCTAGCATGATCTCCCCATTCCTCTTCCAAGGTTCCGAGGAGATCCAATTATCAATAGATTCTTTCCCAAGATAACTATCCAATTGTATGAAGAACGAAAGCTTTCTAGTAAAATCAAGAGAAAAGAAAGAAGAAGAAGAATGAAAACTAGTATTGATCCATTGAATTACAATAGAGCTCCCTAACCCAATGAAAGGGGTTTAGTTGTTCATAGCTCTCAAAATGGAAATTAGAATTGAAAGATACATTGTTGGAAAATTAAAATTGAACAAAAACGTAAAAGTGCAGTATGTGTAAATAGAAACTGGGAAAAAGAAAAAAAGGTTTCTTTCTCACTTAAATTCTAAACTATTTATAAACTTTCTTCCATTGATCTTCAATCTATGAATTGGGCTTTTGGACTTGATGGAATTAGGTTGAAAATGGCTCCAATTGGTTTTGCTTGCTGTTGAGAAGAGATCTGTTTGAATTGCAGAGTTCTGATGCTGAAGTTGGAGTCTACGTTTGATGGCCAACGTTGACTCAAACACCACCCTTAAAAACTAGATAATTCTACTGTCATTGGCGTTTGAATCAACGTTGGAGGGCCAATGTTCCGCTATCCACGTGTACGCGTGCTTTGCGCATTTGAACACAAGGGGTGAAAATGCTCATCCACGCGTGCGCGTGTTGCACGCGTGCGCGTGGATGCAAAAATTTTATTTTTCAGTTTTAAAAACATGTAGGGGAGTGATAAACCACTATTTTATGGTTTATCTTGTGTTTAATTGAATTGTTTCATCAAGTCTTCACCCACTTATTCATACTAATTGCATGATTTTATAAATCCTTCCTAGTATTATTCTATGGTTGAAAACTTGCTTCCTAGAGATCTTTAATTAGTATATTTTAATTCTTCTTTATACCATTCGATGCCGTGATCCATGTGTTAAGTGTTTCAGGCTTCATAGGGCAGGAATGGCTTAGAGAATGAAGAGGAAGCTTGCAAAAATGGAAGGAACACAAGAAACTAAGGAGATGACCAGCGAACACTGATGCGCGTGCATGGCTCACGCGAGCGCGCGGAATGGAGAAAATCGCAGCAATGCGAGCGCGTGCCTGACGCGTACGCGTGGATTAGAGTCTGCACGAATGACGCAAACGCGTGGACGACGCGCACGCGTGACAAGGAAAATCACTGAATGACGTGAACGCGTGGACGACGCGTACGCGTGACCTGCGCGATCTGCAGAATTTACAGAAAACGCTGGGGGCGATTTCGGGCCGCATTTTAACCCAGTTTTCGATCCAGAAATACAGAATAAGGCAAGAAAACATGCAGAGACTCAACACACACACATAGACAGATATACACATTCATTCATATTAGGATTACTTTTAGTTTTAGATCTGAATCTACAGAGAGAATTACTCCTCCTCTAGTTTCTTTTTACATTCCTAGTTATTACTTTTGCTTTTGGATATTGAAGAGTCATCACCTCCGTTGAAGATATTATTCTAGTTTGTTTACTTTGTCCCTTATTCTTCCATATCCTTATTTACTTTATTTAGAGTTCTAATTGGATTATTTTCATGGATTATTGATAAAGAGAATTACTTTTATTTTTAATTAATTTCCAGTCTCTATTTTATTTTAATTAATTTATTATGTCTTCTTATATTTTTCTGAGTATTATATTCATGTCAATGGAGTAGATTTCATACTTGACATGGGGGTTAATTAAGAGGAGACACTTGAGTTGGAAGGCTTAAGTGTTGGTTAAATTGGAAGTTGTTGGCTAGTTCTGTATTTACTAACGCTAGACCTTCCCAAGGGAGAGGACTAGGATTTGCAAATAAGGATTAGCTCAATCACTTGACTTTCCTTTATTTAGTAAGGGTTAACTAAGTGAAAACAACAACCTTTTTGATATTACACTTAAGAGATCCCAACAAGGATAGAACTTCCAATCAATCATTCCCCCAGTCAAGGCTTTTTATTAGAATATTAATAATCATTCTTAGTTTTATTGCTTTAATTTATAATTATCTAATTTCTCATTATCCAAACTCAAACTCTCTTGAAAATTCCTGATTAATAAGTTAGCACCCTTTCCTACAACTCGTTGGGAGACGACCTGGGACTCATACTCCCAGTATTATTATTTCTAAAATTCGTGACAACTTTTCTAAATTGACAAGGCGGACCTTAGCTGGTTAAGAACTATACTCTCAACGCATTCTCTATTTTAATTTATTAATTAGCTGACTTCTGCCCACACGTCAATTAATGGCGCCGTTGCCGGGGAATTGCAAACGTGTGCCTTATTATTGGTTATTGTGAATATTTTATTTTGCTTGTTTATTCGTTTTTATTTATTTTTGTTTTTAATTTTTATTAGTTACTATGAGTTCTCACCCCCTTCGCTTTGAGTTTGGTTCTAATGTTGTTGAAAGGAATGGAAGCTATAACAGGAACATGCATCAAGGTCGAAACAATCACAGATGGAAGGAGCCACGAGGATCTGATCAACCCTTTCGGCAACAACACCTTCCAAGATACCATGGACAACAACCATTCTACAATGCATGCCAAGACAATAGTTATGGTGGACCCTTTCGTGACAAACCACCTCCACCAAATTACTATGGTCAAGATCCATTCCAGGGTGTATATCAAGATGATGAATATGGTGGACCCCCTTGTAGTTACCAACAAGCCCCGCCATATGTTGATGAACCACCTCCTCAACATAGCTTTGAACCACCATACTCACAAGCCACCTACAACCATTTACCTCTATATGACCCTAATCCTTATCCACCACACCAACCACCATATGAGCCACATCTAGAACCACTACCTCAATATTCACCATCTCCATATCCTTATCAAGAAGAACCACCTCTGTATTATAAGCCTTCTCTCCCAACAAATGAACCCTCCTATCCACTCCAACCTCCATTGGATAACAACACACTCATCTCTAACATCATTGGTCTCACCTCTACACTCCAAAATCTTATATCCTGCATGAACCAACCCTCTACCTCCAATATTTAACCCTCAAGCTCTAGTGCACTTCCTTTTCAACCACATAATGATCTTTCCATCCCATCACCACCCTCCATAGAAGAGCACCCATATCCATCAATCCAAGAGCAAGATGATCCCAATTATGCTATTGATATGGAACAAGAAAGAAGGAATCATCTTCGCGAATTCATACTTCATAAGAAGCTAGAGGAGGCCCTACAGGTGAAGGTAGTAGAGACCCTTGAAGTCGAAGGAGTGGTTGAAGAATTAGTGAAGGAAGACATCAATGAGGAGTCTGATTTTGTCTTAGAGCAAGAGGAGGCCCAAAATGTGGAGATAGGAGAGACCTTTGAAGATGAAGGAGTAGTTGAAAAAAGTTGTCATGGAAAGGAAATCATCAAAGATGAGTACGATTTTATACTAAAACAATTGGACAAAGCAGTAATTATTGAAGAGGAAGATGTGGTTGAAGACTTAGGAGATGCGGAACCTCCATGGGAGCCTCCAGTCATAGAACCTCCCTCCAAGAAGCTTGAATTTGATGTTGAAGAGGGTGTACAACCTCCAAGGCATATCATGGTTGAAGACTTTGAAGAGGTTGATCAAGAGATAGATTCGAGCATTGATGAAGCCTTACCTACAATTGAATCCTCTCCCATTGGACTAGACATGGAGATTAAAGAAGAAGAAGCATAACCTCCCATGCCCTTGGTAAGTAATGAAGAAGAGATTGAATTGGAAGAAAGCTACCAAGAGGAAGAGGTTGAAATTGAAGAAGTTTGCAAAGAGGTGGAAGTTGTCAAAGAGCACAATAGAGTGGAGCTTGAAATCACCTTACCAAAGTTGTTAGAGACCTCTCCATCTAAGTCACCATCATCCTTCACAACATTCAAGTGGGTAAAATTCATATCCCTTAGCTTTCTCATTCCACTTGAATATGGTTTACTTGAGACAGATGGTCAACTTAGAGCTCTTTGTGGCGTTAAGAGTAAGAAGAAGATGGTTAGTGGTTGGCAACACAATCCTAGATTCATTGTGGTAGAAAGCTCACAGCTGAATTATAATGGTTGGAAGAATACTAAATTGTATGGGTCTAGGAAGCTGTTTGGATGCCTTAGTGAGAATTCAGATTACTTACCACCCGGATGGAATCATCATGATCAACTTGAAGACGGGTGTAGAATCAAGATTTGGGATTCAGGAATATATGAGGATCAATTTTGGGAGCTCAAAGCTTGTGAAGAAGTCCATCAAAGCTTGAGGAATTTACTTGGTATTGATAGAGCTTATTGGAAGTCCAAGCATTGGTGGAAATTTCAAGACGAGTTCAAGCACAAGCCACCATAACAAGGAGCTCACCAAATGTCCAACTTAAGGACATAAAAGCAAAGTGCTAGGTGGGAGACAACCCACCATGGTATGATCATTTCGTTTCCGTCTTAGTTTTATTTTACTTTATTCTATTTTTGTTTTTGTTAATGACTTTTCTTATAACCTCTGCATATAGCTGCATATAGCCTGCATTTGCATTTGCATTCTACATATAAAAAAAGCACGCAACGCACAAGCATCGCTGACGCGTTCGCGTCATATGTGCTTTCGCAACAAGAAGAAAAGAAGCAGAGAGTCACGCAGAAGCGTGGCTGGAAGCGTGCCTTAGACACAAACACGCCCACGCGACCGTGTCACCCACGCGACCGCGCCATTCTGAAAAAGAGCCTTCCACGCGACCGCGTCACCCACGCAAATGCGTGGCCCTGCAAAATCGACGTAAAGAGGTGTATGGCAGAGAGTTATGATGGAGCTGGGCTAGAATGGTCTAGAAGCACAAGCCCTATTACGCGAATGCGTGCCCTACGCGGCCGTGTCGTTTTTCAAAATATGGCCATTCACGCGTGCACGTCACCCACACGCACGCGTCACCCAGATTTTTGGCAAAATGCATTTAAAATAGAGAGTTGTGCGTACGCGAGGCTGTGATGAGCGAATAATTTATACGCTTTTTGGCATTGTTTTTAGTATGTTTTTAGTATGTTTTAGTTAGTTTTTATTATATTTTTATTAGTTTTTAAATAAAAATCACAATTCTGGACTTTACTATGAGTTTGTGTGTTTTTCTGTGATTTCAGTTATTTTCTGGCTGAAATTGAGGGACCTGAGCAAAAATCTGATTCAGAGGCTGAAAAAGGACTGCAGATGCTGTTGGATTCTGACCTCCCTTCACTCGAAGTGGATTTTCTGGAGCTACAGAAGCCCAATTGGCCTGCTCTTAATTGCGTTGGAAAGTAGACATCCTGAGTTTTCCAGAAATATATAATAATTCATACTTTGCCCGAGAATTGATGGCTTAAACCCGTGTTCCAAGTCAGCATAAAAATTCTAGCGTTAAAACGCCAGAACTGGCATAAAAGCTGGAGTTAAACGCCCAAACTGGCACAAAAGCTGGCGTTTAACTCCAAGAAAAGTCTCAACATGTGAAAGCTTCAAAGCTCAGCCCAAGCACACACCAAGTGGTCCCGGAAGAAGATTTCTGCATTAATTACTTATTTCTTTAAACCCTAGGCTACTAGTTCTCTATAAATAGGACCTTTTGCTATTGTTTTTCCATCTTGGTTCTTCTGGTTCCGTCTCTGGGGCCGAAGCCAATGATCACCATTATCACTTTTGTATTTTCAATGGTGGAGTTTTTACACACCATAGATTAAGGTGTGGAGCTCTGCTGTTCCTCATGAATTAATGCAAAGTACTATTGTTTTTCTATTCAACTCAGGCCTATTTCTGTTCTAAGATATCCACTCGTTCTTCAACCTGACGAATGTGATGATCCGTGACACTCATCATCATTCTCACCTATGAATGCGTGCCTGACAACCACTTCCGTTCTACTTGCAATAGCTTGAGTGTGTATCTCTTAGCCTCCTGGTTCATAACGCATGGTTGCCTCGCCTGACAACCGAGCCTTCCATTCCATGAGATCAGAGTCTTTGTGGTATAGGCTAGAATTATTGGCGGCCATTCCTGAGATCTGGAAAGTCTAAACCTTGTCTGTGGTATTCCGAGTAGGATCTGGGAAGGGATGACTGTGACGAGCTTCAAACTCGCGAGCGTTGGGTGTAGTGACAGACGCAAAAGGATCAATGGATCCTATTACAACATGATCGAGAACCAACATATGATTAGCCCTACGGTGACAGCGCATTTGGACCATTTTCTCTGAGAGGACGGGAAGTAGCCATTGACAACGGTGATGCCCAACATAAAGCTTGCCATGGAAAGGAGTATGAATGATTGGATGAAGGTAATAGGAAAGCAGAAGTTTAGGAGGAATAAAGCATCTTCATATGCTTATCTGAAATTCTCACCAATGAATTACATAAGTATCTCTATCCTATTTTATGTTTTATTCATCTTTTAATTATCAATCCTCCATAACCATTTGAATCCGCCTGACTGAGATTTACAAGATGACCATAGCTTGCTTCAAGCCGACAATCTTCGTGGGATCGACCCTTACTCACGTAAGGTTTATTACCTGGACGACCCAGTGCACTTGCTGGTTAGTTGTGCGGAGTTGTGATAAAGAGTTGAGATTACAATTGTGCGTACCAAGTTGTTGGCGCCATTGATGATCACAATTTTGTGCACCAAGTTTATGGCGCTGTTGCCGGGGATTGTTCGAGTTTGGACAACTGACGGTTCATCTTGTTGCTTAGATTAGGTAATTTTATTTTATGTTTAAGCTTTTTACTTTTTATTTTCAAAAAAAAATTTTCAAAAATACAAAATTTTTTTTTCTATTCTGTTCTTCAGAGTTTTTAAGAATGAATTCTAGAGTTTCTTGATGATTTGTTGAAGTCTGGCTGGTTGTGAAACCATGTCTAAACTTTTGGACCGAGGTTTCAACTTATCATCACAAGAGCTTATTGATTTCCATCATCTTTGCTGTTGAAAGTAATGATCTGCTAAAGCTTGGCTGGCCATTGGCCATGTCTAGTGTTTCGGACCGAAACTTTCACTGAAAGCTTGGCTAGTAAGCCATGTCTAATTCCTGGACCGGAGTTTTAGACTAACATTGCATGATTCCTGTAATTCTCATTAAAAATTTTGAATCTCTTTATTTTCTTGTCCATATAATTTTCAAAAAATCACAAAAAAAAAAAAAACAATTTTTTTAAATCTTAAAATCAAAAATATTTTATGTTTCTTGTTTGAGTCTAGTGTCTAATTTTAAGTTTGGTGTCAATTGCATTCTTCTAATTTTCGAAAATTACATGCATTATGTTCTTCATTAAACTTCAAGATGTTCTTGATGATTTCCTTGCTCTGATCTTTAAATTCTCTTATTTTGTGTGTTTAGTTGTTTCTCATATGCATTCTCAATCTGTTGGTGTTTCTAATATGAAAATTTCTTTGTTTGGTGTCTTGCATGCTTTGTTTATTTGATCTTAGTTTTCCATGATTAGTTTCATTTTTTTTGTTTATCATCATTAAAAAACTAAAAAAAAACATTTTCAAAATTATGTCTTCTCAAGTCAATAATACAGAGAATTGAAGATTCAGAACATTCAGCAGAGGAATTACACAGAAAAAACTGGGCGTTCAAAATGCCCAGTGAGGAAGGAAAACTGGTGTTTAAACGCCAGCCAGGGTACCTGGCTGGGCGTTAAATGCCCAAAAGGGTAGAATTTTGGGCATTAAACGCCAGAATGGATACCATTCTGGGCATTTAACGCCAGGATGGCACAAGAGGGAAGATTTTGTTTTTAATTCAAATCTTTTTCAAATTTTCATAATTTTTCAAAATCAAATCTTTATCAAATCATATCTTTTCAATCATATCTTTTCAAAATTAATTTCTTTCCATTTTTTTTACTATTTTCAAAAATCCTTGCTAACAATTAGAGATGTGATTCAAAAATTTCTTCCTTGTTAAGAAAGGTTCAATAATTGAATGTTAGAATCATATCTTTTAAATTTCTTGTTAGCCAAGGCATTAATTTTAAAAATCAAATCTTTTTAATTGTTTCTCAATCATATCTTCTCAATCACATCTTTTTCAAAAATGTTTTTCAATCATATCTTTTTGATTCCTAATTTCAAAATCTTTTTCAAAATCACTTAACTACTTTCTCAATTTTAATTTTCGAAAATCATCAATCAATTTTTTTAAAATTTCTTTTCATTATTTCAAAATCTTTTTTTTATTATTATTTTCGAAAATTCTTCCCCCTTCTAACATTTTCTATTTAAAGGACTAACACTCCTCCTCAATGTGCAATTCGAACCATATCCCTTTTGATAAGTTCGAATTCTCTCCTCTCTACCTCCTCCTTCCATTCATCTTTTCCTCTGACACCTCAAGGAATCTCTATACTGTGACATAGAGAATTCTATACTTTCTTTTTCTTTCTTTCATATGAGCAGGAGCAAGGACAAAGACATTCTTGTTGAGGCTGATCTTGAACCTGAAAGAACCTTGAAGAGAAAGCTAAGAGAAGCTAAAGTACAACTCTCTGTAGAGGACCTAACAGAAATTTTCAAACAAGAAAAAGCCATGGCAGCCAAAAACAACAACAATGCCAACAATGCAAGGAAGGTGCTTGGTGACTTTATTGCACCTAATCCCGACTTCTATGGGAGAAGCATCTCTATCCTTGCCATTGGAGCAAACAACTTTGAGCTTAAGCCTCAATTAGTTTTTCTAATGCAACAGAATTGCAAGTTTCATGGACTTCCATTAGAAGATCCTCATCAGTACTTAGCTAAATTCTTGCAAATCTGTGATACTGTTAAGACCAATGGGGTTGACCCTGAGGTCTACAGACTTATGCTCTTCCCTTTTGCTGTAAGAGACAAAGCTAGGATATGGTTGGATTCACAACCTAAGGAAAGCCTGAATTCTTGGGAAAAGCTAGTCAATGCCTTCTTGGCAAAGTTCTTTCCACCTCAAAAATTGAGTAAGCTTAAAGTGGAAGTCCAAACCTTCAGACAGAAGGAAGGTGAATCACTCTATGAAGCTTGGGAAAGATACAAGCAATTGATCAGAAGGTGTCCTTCTGACATGCTTTCTGAATGGAGCATCATAGGTATCTTCTATGATGGTTTGTCTGAACTGTCCAAGATGTCATTGGATAGCTCTGCTAGAGGATCTCTTCATCTGAAGAAGACGCATGCAGAAGCTCAAGAACTCATTGAAATGGTTGCAAATAACTAATTCATGTACACTTATGAAAGGAATCCTGTGAATAATG
The DNA here is from genome assembly GCF_003086295.3 of Arachis hypogaea. Lineage (NCBI taxonomy): Eukaryota > Viridiplantae > Streptophyta > Magnoliopsida > Fabales > Fabaceae > Arachis > Arachis hypogaea. The sequence goes on along the minus strand of NC_092048.1, from coordinate 99,170,392 downwards.
GGACAAATCAGAAGAAAGGAGTTCTTGAGATTGATACTCTGAATACCATATTGGCTCAGAACAAAATATTAACTCAGCAAGTCAATATGATTTCTCAGAGTCTGTCTGGAATGCAAGCAGCAACAGGCAGTACGAAAGAAGCTTCATCTGAAGAAGAAGCTTATGATCTTGAGAACCCAGCAATGGAAGAGGTGAATTACATGGGAGAACCCTATGGAAACACCTATAATCCTTCATGGAAAAATCACCCAAATCTCTCATAGAAGGACCAACAGAGGCCTCAACAAGGCTTCAACAACAATAATGGTGGAAGAAATAGGTTTAGCAATAGCAAGCCTTTTCCATCATCTTCTCAGCAACAGACAGAGAATTCTAAGCAGAGCCACTCTGACTTAGCAACCATAATCTCTGATCTAACTAAAACCACTCAAAGTTTCATGACTGAAACAAGATCCTCCATTAGAAATTTGGAGGCACAAGTGGGTCAGCTGAGTAAGAAAATTACTGAACTCCCTCCTAGTACTCTCCCAAGCAATACAGAAGAGAATCCAAAAAGAGAGTGCAAGGCCATCAACATTACCCACTCGGCCGAACTTGGAGAGGAGGAAGAGGCAGTGATTTCCACTGAGGAAGACCTCAATGGACGTCCACTAGCCTCCAAGGAGTTCCTTAATGAGGAACCATGGGAATCTGAGGCTCATACAGAGACCATAGAGATTCCATTAAATTTACTTCTGCCATTCATGAGCTCTGATGAGTATTCTTCCTCTGAAGAGGATGAAGATATTACTGAAGAGCAAGTTGCTAAGTACCTTTGAGCATTCATGAAGTTAAATGCCAAGTTATTTGGTAATGAGACTTGAGAGAATGAACCCCCCTTGCTCACTAAAGAACTGGATGACTTGACTAGGCAGAGATTACCTCAAAAGAGACAGGATCCTAGAAAGTTCTCAATACCTTGTACCATAGGCACCATGACCTTTGAGAAGGCTCTGTGTGACCTAGGGTCAAGCATAAACCTCATGCCTATCTCTGTAATGGAGAAGCTAGGGATCCTTGAGGTACAAGCTGCAAGAATCTCACTAGAGATGGTAGACAATTCAAGGAAACAGGCTTATGGACTTGTAGAGGATGTCTTGGTAAAGATTGAAGACCACTACATCCCTGTTGATTTCATAATCCTAGACACTGGGAAGTGTATGGATGAATTCATCATCCTTGGCAGACCCTTCCTAGCCACAGCAAAAGCTGTGATTGATGTTGACAGAGGAGAATTGGTCCTTCAAGTGAATGAGGACTCCCTTGTGTTTAAAGCTCAAGGATATCCCTCTGTAACCATGGAGAGGAAGCATGAAAAGCTTCTTTCAGTGCAGAGTCAAATAGAGCCCCCGCATTCAAACTCTAAGTCATCATGCTCTGAGTATCTGTAAGGCTCCATGAGAGCCCACTATCAAGCTATTGACATTAAAGAAGCGCTTGTTAGGAGGCAACCCAATTTTATTATATCTACTTATTTTCCATTGTTATTTTATGTTTTCTATAGGTTGATGATCATGTGAAGTTAAAAAAATAACTGAAAAAGCAAAAACAGAATGAAAAACAGTATTAAAAATAGCACACCCTGGAGGAGAAGCTTACTGGCGTTTAAACGCCAGTAAGGGTAGTAGAATGGGCGTTAAACGCCCAGTCTGGCACCATTCTGGGTGTTTAATGCCAGAAAGGGGCACAGAGCTGGCGTTAAACGCCAGAAATGGGCAGCAACCTGGCGTTTAATGCCAGGATTGGCAAGCAAGGGGCATTTGCACACCAACATGGTGTAGGGATGCGAAATCCTTGACACCTCAGGATCTGTAGATCCCACAGGATCCCCACCTACCTCATATCTCTCTCTCTTTCTTCTTCACATCATTTCATAACACCCTTCCCCAAATACCCTCCACCAATCACCTCAATACCTCTTCGCCAAATTCCTCTCACCTATCAAATCCTATTCTCTTCTCCATAATCTCTTTACCAATCCACATCCATCCATCATAAAACTCCACCTACCTCACCATTCAAATTCAAACCACTTTTCCTCCCAAACCCACCCATACATGGCCAAACCCTACCCGTCTCTCCACTCCAATATAAACCCATCTTCACTCCTTCATTTTCACACATCATACACACTACTTCTCCCTCCATCTCCTCTATTTTCTTCTGCTACTATTTTTTTTCTTCTTTTTCTCGAGGACGAGCAAACCTTCTAAGTTTGGTGTGGTAAAAGTGTTGCTTTTGTTTTTCCATAACCGTTTATGGAACCAAAGGCCGGAGAAACCTCTAGAAAGAGGAAAGAGAAGGCAAAAAACTTCCACCTCTGAGTCATGGGAAATGAAGAGATTCATCTCAAGGGTGCATCAAGACCACTTCTATGAAGTTGTGGCCAAGAAGAAGGTAATCCCCGAGGTCCATTTCAAGCTCAAAAAGGGTGAATATCTGGAGATCTGACATGAGATTCGAAGAAGAGGTTGGGAAATTCTCACCAACCCCATTCAACAAGTCGGGATCTTAATGGTTCAAGAGTTCTATGCCAATGCATGGATCACCAAGAACCATGATCAAAGTGTGAACCCGGACCCTAAGAATTGGCTTACAATGGTTCGAGGGAAATGCTTAGATTTCAGTCCGGAAAATGTAAGGTTGGCATTCAACTTGCCCATGATGGAAGGAGATGCACACCCCTACACTAGAAGGGTCAACTTTGATCAAAGGTTGGACCAAGTCCTCATAGATATTTGTGAAGAGGGCGCTCAATGGAAGAGAGATTCAAGAGGGAAGCCGGTTCAACTAAGAAGGCATGACCTCAAGCCTGTGGCTAGGGGATGGTTGGAGTTCATCCAACGCTCAATCATTCCCACTAGCAACCGGTCTAAAATTACTATAGACCGGGCCATCATGATCCATAGCATCATGATTGGAGAGGAAGTAGAAGTTCATGAGGTTATATCTCTAGAACTCTACAAGGTGGCGGACAAGTCCTCTACTTTGGCAAGGTTAGCCTTCCCTCATCTCATTTGTCACCTCTGTAATTCAGCTGGAATTGACATAGAGGAAGACATCCTCATTGATGAGGACAAACCCATCACTAAGAAAAGGATAGAGCAAACAAAAGATCCCACTCATGGGCAAGAGCATGAGGAAATTTCGCATCATGAAATCCCTGAGATGCCTCAAGGGATGCATTTTCTTCCACAAAACTATTAGGAGAAAATCAACACCTCCCTAGGAGAATTAAGTTCCAATATGGGACAACTAAGGGTGGAGTACCAAGAGCATTCTATCCTCCTCCATGAAATTAGAGAAGACCAAAGAGTCATGAGGGAGGAGCAACAAAGGCAAGGAAGAGACATTGAGGAGCTCAAGCACTCCATAAGATCTTCAAGAGGAAGAACAAGCCGCCATCACTAAGGTGGACCCATTCTTTAATTTCCTTGTTCTTTATTTTTCTGTTTTTCGAATTTTTATGCTTTATGTTCTATCTATGTTTGTGTCTTATTACATGATTATTAGTGTCTTAGTGTCTATGCCTTAAAGCTATGAATGTCCTATGAATCCATCACCTTTCTTAAATAAAAAGTGTTTTTAATTGCAAAAAGAAAAAGAAGTACATGAATTTCGAATTTTAAAACAGATTAATTATTTTGATGTGGTGGCAATACTTTTTATTTTTCTGAATAAATGCTTGAACAGTGCATATTTTTGAATTTGTTGTCCATGAATGTTAAAATTGTTGGCTCTTGAAAGAATGATGAAAAAGGAGAAATGTTATTGATAATCTGAAAAATCATAAAAATGATTCTTGAAGCAAGAAAAAGCAGTGAAAAGCTTGCAAAAAAAAAGAAAGAAAAAGAAAGAAAAGGAAAAAGCAAGTAGAAAAAGCCAATATCCCTTTAAACCAAAAGGCAAGGGTGAAATAAAAAGGATCCAAGGCTTTGAGCATCAGTGGATAGGAGGGCCCATAGGAATAAAATCCTGGCCTAAGCGGCTAACCCAAGCTGTCCCTAACCATGTGCTTGTGGCGTGAAGGTGTCATGTGAAAGCTTGAGACTGAGCGGTTAAAGTCGTGGTCCAAAGCAAAAAGAGTGTGCTTAAGAGCTCTGGACACCTCTAATTGGGGACTCTAGCAAGGCTAAGTCACAATCTGAAAAGGTTCACCCAGTTATGTGTCTGTGGCATTTATGTATCCGGTGATAATACTAGAAAACAAAATGCTTAGGGTCACGGCCAAGACTCATAAAGTAACTGTGTTCAAGAATCAACATACTGAACTAGGAGAATCAATAACACTATCTGAATTCTGAGTTTCTATAGATGCCAATCATTCTGAACTTCAAGGGATAAAGTGAGATGCCAAAACTATTCAGAAGCAAAAAGCTAATAGCCCCGCTCATCTAATTAAGACTGATCTTCATAGATGTTTTTGGAATTCATTGTATATTCTCTTCTTTTTATCCTACTTTGTTTTTGGTTGCTTGGGGACAAGCAACAATTTAAGTTTGGTGTTGTGATGAGTGGATAATTTATACACTTTTTGGCATTATTTTTAGTATGTTTTATTTAGTTTTTATTATATTTTTATTAGTTTTCAAATAAAAATCACAATTCTGGACTTTACTATGAGTTTGTGTGTTTTCTGTGATTTCAGGTATTTTCTAGCTGAAATTGAGGGACCTGAGCAAAAATCTGATTCAGAGGCTGAAAAAGGACTACAGATGCTGTTGGATTCTGACCTCCCTTCACTCGAAGTGGACTTTCTGGAGCTACAGAAGCCCAATTGGCCTGCTCTTAATTGCGTTGGAAAGTAGACATCCTGGGCTTTCCAGCAATATATAATAGTTCATACTTTGCCCGAGAATTGATGGCCCAAACCAGCGTTCCAAGTCAGCATAAAAATTCTGGCGTCAAAACGCCAGAACTGGCATAAAAGCTGGAGTTAAACGCCCAAACTGGCACAAAAGCTGGCGTTTAATTCCAAGAAAAGTCTCTACATGTGAAAGCTTCAAAGCTCAGCCCAAGCATACACCAAGTGGGCCCGGAAGAAGATTTCTGCATTAATTACTTATTTCTTTAAACCCTAGGCTACTAGTTCTCTATAAATAGGACCTTTTGCTATTGTATTTTCATCTTGGTTCTTCTGGTTCCCTCTCTGGGGCCGAAGCCAATGATCACCATTATCACTTTTGTAATTTCAATGGTGGAGTTTCTACACACCATAGATTAAGGTGTGGAGCTCTGCTGTTCCTCATGAATTAATGCAAAGTACTATTGTTTTTCTATTCAACTGAGGCCTATTTTTGTTCTAAGATATCCACTCGTTCTTTAACCTGACGAATGTGATGATCCGTGATACTCATCATCATTCTCACCTATGAACGCGTGCCTGACAACCACTTCTATTCTACTTGCAATAGCTTGAGTGCGTATCTCTTAGCCTCCTGGTTCATGACGCATGGTTGCCTCGCCTGACAACCGAGCCTTCCATTCCATGAGATCAGAGTCTTCGTGGTATAGGCTAGAATTATTGGCGGCCATTCTTGAGATCTGGAAAGTCTAAACCTTGTCTATGGTATTCCGAGTAAGATCTGGGAAGGGATGACTGTGACGAGCTTCAAACTCGCGAGTGTTGGGTGTAGTGACAGACGCAAAAGGATCAATGGATCTTATTCCAACATGATTGAGAACCGACAGATGATTAGCCGTGCGGTGACAGTGCATTTGGACCATTTTCACTGAGAGGACGGGAAGTAGCCATTGACAACGGTGATGCCCAACATAAAGCTTGCCATGGAAAGGAGTATGAATGATTGGATGAAGGCAATAGGAAAGCAGAAGTTTAGGAGGAACAAAGCGTCTTCATACACTTATCTGAAATTCTCACCAATGAATTACATAAGTATCTCTATCCTATTTTATGTTTTATTCATCTTTTAATTATCAATCCTCCATAACCATTTGAATCCGCCTGACTGAGATTTACAAGATGACCATAGCTTGCTTCAAGCTGACAATCTCCGTGGGATCGACCTTTACTCACGTAAGATTTATTACTTGGACGATCCAGTGCACTTGCTGGTTAGTTGTGCGGAGTTGTGATAAAGAGTTGAGATTACAATTGTGCGTGCCAAGTTGTTGGAATATAAAAATTGAAAAATTTTTTGTGTTAAAACTTCTTTGAAGATTGTAAATTGGAACATGAATTATAGCTAAAGAACACACAACCTGTGAGATTTGAGCTTAATTACATGGTTACATTATTTAACCATAATATTTTATTCTTGTGTGTTTTCTTTTCTATAATTGCAGACTTTACTTTGTTCCATTCTATATGTCCACTATTTAGTGTATTTACATGCATGCGTATGATTGAGGCCATTAATTGTTTTAGCTCACTTATCCCAAAATAGCCTACCCTTCCATTTACCTTTGTTAGCCACTTTGAGCCTTTTAAATCCCATTTGTTCTATATTTTACCACATTACTAGCCTTAAGCAGAAAAATAATTAAATATCCCAATTGAATCTTTGGTTAACTTAAGATAGAAATTGTGTGTCAATTGAGTATGGGAAGATTGTGGAAACATGGGTTAATAAGGGAATGTGTCATGATAAAATAATGGGAATTTGGGTACCTACTCATGTAAAACCAGAAAAATTGAAAATCCATGTGCATTGATAATGTTATGTTTATTTTTATGCTAAAAAAATAAAAATAAAGATTAAAAAAATCTAAAAATACTCAAGTAATTAAGTAATTAAATAAGGGGACAAAATTACCTCAATGCTAAGTTAAGTTAATGAAAAGATCAATCCATATGTGATAAAAATTAAAAGAAAAGTTGATGCATGAGTATGTAATGCAAAAGTAAGAATTTTGGGTAGTTAGGCATGAATTTAAAGTATATAGAATGTGTATATAGGTAAGAGCTTAGGTTAATCAAGGATTCAATTTATAGCTCACTTAGCCATATATATACCCTCACCTTTACCTTGACCCCATTACAACCTTAAAAAGACCTCATGATGTTTGCACTGATGCATTAAATACTTGTTGATTGGTTAGGTGAAGAACAAGGTTTAGAAAGCATGATTAGAGAAGAGTAGAGTGATTACCCTATACACTAGATAGACTAGAGTGCATATACACCACCAGTGAGGGTTCAATGCTTAATTCTATGTTTCCTGCTTTCATGAACTGTCTTCTTACAAGTTTAATTGCTTTTACTGTATAATTTGAATTAGTGGAATTTGATTTATTTTTGTCTTGAAGAACTTATTTATTTTTAACCAAGTAGACAGAATCATATTGTTGCATTCATATACATAGGTTGCATTGCATTGCACGAGTCTTACTTTTCCCTACTCATTTATTTTATCTCCTTAAGCTAAGCATGAGGACATGCAAATGTTTAAGTGTGGGGAGGTTGATAAACCACTATTTTATGGTTTATCTTGTGTTTAATTGAATGGTTTCATCAAGTCTTCACCCACTTATTCATACTAATTACATGATTTTATAATTCCTTCCTAGTATTATTCTATGGTTGAAAACTTGCTTCCTAGAGATCTTTAATTAGTATATTTTAATTCTCCTTTATATCATTCGATGCCGTGATCCGTGTGTTAAGTGTTTCAGGCTTCATAGGGCAGGAATGGCTTAGAGAATGAAGAGGAAGCTTGCAAAAATGGAAGGAACACAAGAAACTAAGGAGATGACCAGCGAACACTGAAGCGCGCGCATGGCTCACGCGAGCGCGCGGAATGGAGAAAATCGCAGCGACGCGAGCGCGTGCTTGACGCGTACGCGTGGATTGGAGTCTGCACGAATGGCGCGAACATGTGGACGATGCGTACGCGTGACAAGGAAAATTGCTGAATAACGCGAACGCGTGGACGACACGTACGCGTGACCTGCGCGATCTGCAGAATTAACAGAAAATGCTGGGGGTGATTTTGGGCCGCGTTTTAACCTAATTTTTGGCCCAGAAACACAGAATAAAGCCAGGGAACATGCAGAGACTCAACACACACACATAGACAGATATACACATTCATTCATATTAGGATTACTTTTAGTTTTAGATATGAATCTACAGAGAGAATTACTCCTCCTCTAGTTTCTTTTTACATTCCTAGTTATTGCTTTTGCTTTTGGATATTGAAGAGTCATCACCTCCATTGAAGATATTATTCTAGTTTGTTTACTTTGTCCCTTATTCTTCCATATCCTTATTTACTTTATTTAGAGTTATAATTGGATTACTTTCATGGATTGTTGATAAAGAGAATTACTTTTACTTTTAATTAATTTTCAGTCTCTATTTTATTTTAATTAATTTATTATGTCTTCTTATATTTTTCTGAGTATTATATTCATGTCAATGGAGTAGATTCCATACTTGACATGGGGGTTGATTAAGAGGAGATATTTGAGTTGGAAGGCTTAAGTGTTGGTTAAATTGGAAGTTGTTGGCTAGTTCTGTATTTACTAACGCTAGACCTTCCCAAGGGAGAGGACTAGGATTTGCAAATAAGGATTATCTCAATCACTTGACTTTCCTTTATTTAGTAAGGGTTAACTAAGTGAAAACAACAACCTTTTTGATACTACACTTAAGAGATCCCAACAAGGATAGAACTTCCAATTAATCATTCCCCCAGTCAAGGCTTTTTATTAGAATATTAATAATCATTCTTAGTTTTATTGCTTTAATTTATAATTATCTAATTGCTCATTATCCAAAGTCAAACTCTCTTGAAAATTCCTGATTAATAAGTTAGCACCCTTTCCTGCAACTCGTTGGGAGACGACCTGGGACTCATACTCCCAGTATTATTATTTCTAAAATTCGTGACAACTTTTCTAAATTGACAAGGCGGACCTTAGCTGGTTAAGAACTATACTCTCAACGCATTCTCTATTTTAATTTCTTAATTAGCCGACTTCTGCCCACACGTCAGGGAGCGTCGGCCTCAGCGTTAGACCTCCAACGTTCCCTCCAACGTTGGCATATCCACGCGTGTGCGTACTCTACGCTTACGCATGCATTGCCATTTTTCCCATCCACGCGTACGCGTCAATGACGCGTGCGCGTCGATTCAAGTTTTTCAATTCCAAATTATGAGCTCCTTATCGCGGACGTTGGAGGCTAGCGTTTGAGGAAACATTAGCCTCCAATGTTCGTTTGGTGACTGATAAATCACTATTTTATGGTTTATATTGTGTTTAATTGTGTGGTTTTATCATGATCCTTACCTACTTATTCATTAAAATAGCTTGCATTTATATTTCCTTCCTTAAATTATTACATGAGTGAAAACTACTTCCTAGAGACTTTTAATTATACATTTTACTTCTCCTTTATTCTATTCGATGCCGTGATCTGTGTGTTAAGCGTTTCAGGCTTTATAGGGCAAGAATGAGTTGGAGATTGGAAAGGAAGCTAGCAAAAATGGAAGGAACACAAGAAATTGAGGAGATGACCAGCGAGAAGCGACGCGACCGCATGGACGACGTGACCGCACAGAGAAGATCAAATCACAGTGACGCGGTCGCATGAAGGACGCGACTGCGCAGAAAGGAGCAATTTGCAGCGACGCGGCCGCATGGACGACGCGTCCGCGTGGAAAAGCAGAAACGCGAATGACGCGTTAGCATGAGCGACGCGATCGCGTGGCATGTGCGATCTGCATAATTTGCAGAGTCGCTGAGGGCGATTTTGGACCCTATTTTGACCCAATTTTCAGCCCAGAACAGCAGACTAGAGCCAGAGAACATGCAGAAACCAGAAAATAACATTCATTCTACACAGTTTTTAGTTTTTAGATCTAGTTTTACTCCTCCTCTAGGTTTTCTCTCTACACATTCATAGTTCTTAGGATTTTAGTTTCTCTTACTTTTTTTGGCATTGGAACACTGAGAAGAGTTATTACCTCATCAAGACTTCGTCATTCTAATACGTTTTCTTTACTTGGTTTATTCTTCCATGTTCTTTGCTTTGTTTAATTTTACCATTAGAATATTCTTAGGATTATTTAATACAAGGATCACTTTTATTTTTAATTGACTATTTTAATTTTTATTTACAATGTCTTTCTTTAATTCCTTTTCATATGCTATGAATTTTACCTTTACAATGAGTGAGTAGTTCCCTAACTTGATGGGGAATTGATTGAAAGGAACCTTTGAGTTGGAAGGCTTGAAAGAAAAATTGTAATTGGGTTTATGGTTGGATTGCCTCCTAATCACTAACACCAATCCCTTTTAATTAAGTGGATTGCAACTTGTGAACAGACGTAGCATTCCAACTTGTTTGGCTTTCCTTTACCTAGTGAAGGATAACTAAACAGGATAACCTTTAATTGTCAATTAATCCTGAGAGCATTCCAACTAATCAATTCCCAGTCAAGGCTTTTATTTACATTATTCAAATTCTGCAATTTAATTTCCTGTTTGCCCAATTCAAACCTTTTTGAAAACCTCTGATTAATAGAATAGCACACTTTTCTGCAACTCGTTGGGAGACGACCTGGAATTCATACTCCCAGTATTTTAATTTCAATTTTCTGTGACACCTTTCTAAATTGATAGGCGGATTTCTAGCGAATTAAGAACTATACTTGCAACGTATATATTTTAACAATTTTTAATTCGCTAATTTCTGCCCCCATCAATTTTTGGCGCCGTTGCCGGGGACTTGCAATAGAGTGCTAAAGTTATTAATTAGAATTTATTTATTTGCATTTTATTTTATTTTGCTACTATGAGCTGCCTGTTTCTTTCGTCAAATGACGCGTTTACTTCCTGATCCACGCTTGCTAATATTCGATCCTGAAATTGAAAGGACTATTTCACGAATAAGGCGAGCTCGGCGTCGGTTAGTCCACTCTGAGGGCGGATCTGAAAGTGAACTTGAGGAAGAAACTAGCTCCCGTTCTACTGATTCGGTTGATTCACATGCAGAAGACATGGCAGAACCTAGGAGAGTTACCATCCAGGAGGAAGGAGCCCCTAATTTTACAATGCAACCGTTTTAAGCGCATCACCCAGCGGTGGCTACAGATTTCGAAATAAAGACCGCATTGCTCAATTTGATGCCCAAGTTTCATGGCTTACCTGCTCAAGAGCCTATCAAGCACCTGAGAGATTTCCAGGCAGCCTGTTCTACTGTCAGGCGAGATGGTACAGATGAAACTTCAATTCTGCTGAAAGCTTTCCCGTTTTCTCTTGAGGAAAAAGTAAGAGAGTGGTATTACACTTAACCCCTAGCAAATGTATCCAACTGGGATACGCTCAGAAAAGAGTTTTTGGAGAAATTCTTTCCATCTGAAGTTACTGATAAACTGAGGAAAGACATTTCCACGATTGTTCAAGATGACAACGAGACTCTCTTTGAATACTGGGAGCGCTTCAATAATCTTCTGGAAGCATGTCCCCACCACATGATTGACAAGATAGTGTTACTCAGCTATATCACACAGGGTATGAGGCCCCAAGATAAGACCACATTGGAAAGTGCTAGCAATGGGTCTATGAAGAAGTACAAGACCACTGATGAGGCATGGCAATTGATCAGCGACTTAGCTAAATCTACTAGGAACCACAGACAGAAGCAAGGCCGTTCAAAAGCCGTTGCAGAAGTATCCTCTAGCAGAGAGACTCCAATTGAATCAACAACAAGTTCAGCAAGCTCAACCTCCTTCACCACAGCAAAACCAACAGTTAGTCCCACAGAGAGTTTGCGGAATTTATGCTGATTATAGCCATTATACTGATGAATGCCCGCAACTCCAACAGGAAGAAAACATGGTGGCATCCACTCATAACTTCTATGATCGCCCCAACCAAGGGTACAATCAAGGTGGAAATAATAATCATGGATGGCAGGACAATTCTAACCAGACTTGGAGGGACAACAATAATAGAGGAGGCAGAGATAATCAGGGAAATCAGAGGTGGAATAATAACAACAACAGGCAGCAGAACCAACCTTACAGAGCACCTTACCTGAGGCAGTCCCAAGGACCACAGAATACCCAACAGCAGACCTCTCAATTTACTCACCCTTCTTCATCTCCTAATGAAGAGTTACTAAAATTTTTTGAGCAAAGTCAACAGACCATGGAAAATAACATTAATGCCAGTCTGAATGGTCTGATCGCTACTTTGCAAGCTCTTGTCTCACAGATTGGATCAATGCAAAATTCCAATAACCAACCTTCAAGTTCCACTAGAATTCCCTCTCAGCCATTACCCAATCCGAAGGGGGACATTAATGCCGTCACCCTAAGGTCCGGAACCACACTGCAGGAGAGGAATCAGGAGGAGCCAAGCCCACCAGAGCACGCCTCAGCTGAAGAGGTCGTAGAAATAGAAGATGTTGAAGAGGAAGAGGACATACATGACATAACTGAAAAAGAAGAAGCCCAACCACAGGAGGAAGCACCAAGAGGTGCAGACACTGCAGAAAACACCACTCCCATTCCATTTCCACAACTTGCAAGGAAGCCCAGGAAGCAGCTGGAACCCGATCCTAAAATGGTAGAAATATTCAAAAAGGTTGAGGTAACCGTTCCTCTTTTTTATGTTATTCAACAAGTACCTAAATATGCAAAGTTTCTAAAAGATTTATGTATACATAAGGACAAAATTCATGAATTAGAAACTATTCCTTTAGGTAGTTCCATATCTGCTTTAATGGGAGGATTACCTGAGAAGTGTAGTGACCCAGGTCCTTGTATAGTTAGTTGTACTATTGGTGGAGTAGTAATTTATGATTGCATGTGTGATTTAGGAGCCTGTGTTAGTATAATGCCTTTGTCTATATATGATATTTTGAGGCTCCCTCCCTTAAAAAGGTCGGCAGCTCGTTTTGTGTTAGCAGATAAAAGCATTATTACAGTGGCTGGAGTTGCTGAAGATGTTTTAGTGAACATTAAAGGGCTTACATTTTCCACTGATTTTTATATCTTGGAGATGTCCCATAATGACTCAGATAAGCCATCATCAATCCTACTTGGAAGACCATTCCTGAAGACATCAAAATTCAAATTGGATGCTTTTTCAGGAATATACTCTTTTGAAATAGATGGCCGCATAGTAATCTTCAATCTGAATAGAGTCATAAACAACCCTCCAGAAGATCATTCTATCTTTCAGTGTGATGTCATAGATGAAACTGTAGCTGAAGTTCACAAGGAAGAGTTAGAAGAGAAGCACATTGGACAAGGTCCAAGTGTGGGGACCCTCTTGACTGACAATGAGGGCACCTCAGCATTTTCACAAGCTCTAGACAATCCAGAGCCTACCCATGATCAGAAGTTGGAATTAAAACCTCTTCCTCCACATCTCAAATATGCTTATCTTGAAGATGAGTAGAAGTTTCCAGTTATCATTGCAAGGGAACTTACTTCTCAACAGGAAGAGCAGCTACTTGATGTACTGAGGAGGCACAAGAAGGCGATTGGGTGGAGTTTGGCAGACATAGTAGGCATCAACCCTCAAGTATGTGAGCACATAATATTTTTAGAAGAGGGAGCAAGACCTGTCCGTCAACCCCAAAGAAGATTGAATCCCACTATCTTGGAAGTTGTCAAAAAGGAAGTGACCAGACTATTGGAAGCAGGTATCATCTATCCCATTTCAGACAGTGAATGGGTTAGCCCAGTACAAGTGGTGTCCAAGAAGTCTGGAGTCACTACAGTGAAGAATGAGCATGGAGAGCTCATAGCAACTAGAGTTCAGAATGCTTGGAGAGTCTGCATTGATTATAGGCGTCTCAACCAAGCTACCCGTAAGGATCACTACCCACTTCCATTTATTGATCAAATGCTGTATCACCTGTTAGGTAAATCACATTATTGCTTTTTAGATGGTTACACAGGTTATTTCCAGATTCATATAGCTCCTGAGGACCAGGAAAAGACCACTTTTACATGTCCTTTTGGGACTTATGCTTACAAGAGAATGCCCTTTGGCTTGTGCAATGCACTAGCTACTTTCCAAAGATGTATGATGAGTCTTTTCTCTGATCTTATTGAGGACTGTATGGAGGTTTTTATGGATGATTTTAGCGTTTATGGTGATTCTTTTAGCCTTTGCTTAGATGGATTATCTAGAGTATTAGATAGATGTGTTAATACAAACCTTGTATTGAATTTTGAAAAATGTCATTTTATGGTAAAACAAGGGATTGTATTAGGACATGTGGTATCTAATACTGGCATTTCTGTAGACCCAGCAAAGGTGAATGTTATTTCTAGTTTACCTTACCCCTCTTCTGTGAGGGAAGTCCGTTCGTTCCTTGGCCATGCAGGTTTTTACAGGAGATTTATTAAGAACTTTAGTAAGGTAGCACTTTCCTTATCCAGATTACTACAGAAGAATATTGAGTTCGAGATCAGCGAAGATTGCAAGCAAGCGTTTGATAAGCTGAAGGCCGCCCTGACTCAAGCTCCAATTGTGAGAGGACCAGACTAGAGCCAGCAGTTTGAAATCATGTGTGATGCTTCCAACCATGCAGTAGGAGCAGCGCTGGCTCAGCGTGATGGTAAGGATCCTTTTGTTATTGCTTACGCGTCTAAAACTTTAGACGCTGCCCAGTCCAATTATACTACTACTGAAAAAGAACTTCTTGCTATTATTTTTGCTCTGGATAAATTCCGAGCTTATTTACTTGGTACTAGAGTAGTAGTGTATTCGGACCATGCATCTTTAAAGTATCTATTATCTAAAAAGGAATCCAAACCAAGGCTCATACGTTGGATACTGCTATTACAAGAATTTGATTTAGAAATAAAGGATAGGAGTGGTAACCAGAATTTAGTGGCAGACCACTTGAGTCACCTTGAGCACATTAAGGATGATTCTGCTCCTATAGATGATAATTTTCCATTTGATAACCTGCAAGCAGTATCTGAGGTATCTCCCTGGTATGCACCTGTAGCTAATTATCTAGTTAGCCGCACATTTCCTCCTAACTTTTCTAAGCATCAAAGAGACAAGCTGAAAAGCGAGTCTAAATATTATATATGGGATGACCCATATTTATGGAGATGTGGCGCTGATTAGGTAATTAGACGGTGTGTGCCTCAATCAGAATTCCAGTCCATCTTAGAGGCCTGTCACTCATCTGAGAGTGGAGGACATTTTGGCCCTCAAAGAACTGCTAGAAAAATCTTGGACTGTGGATTCTGGTGGCCTACTCTTTTTAGAGACGCTGCTGAATTTTGTAAATCTTGCCCCCCATGCCAAAAATTTGGTAATATATCCAGGAGGGATGAGATGCCTGATGCACATAAACGTGTTATGCTACGATTTAGGAAATTGCACGATCGGCAAAATTCCTTCCGGCAAGTGCACCGGTTATCGTCGTCAAGTAAAAACTCACAATAGAGTGAGGTCGAATCCCACAAGGATTGGTTGAGTGAGCAATTCGGATTAGAAGTGTGTTCTAGTTGAGCGGAATCAAGATTTGAGATGAGAATTGCGGAATGTAAAATTGGCGGGAAAAGTAAATGACAAGAAAATTAAATGGCTGAATCTTAAATTGCATGAATTAAAGAGCATAATGTAAATTGCTGAAATTAAAAGGGGATGGGGGTGATTGCAAGAATTGAATTGCAGAATGTAAAGAGAAAGTGGAAATCAGAAATGGGGATTTCATTGGGTTTAGGAGATATTGAAATCTCCGAATCAAAACATGTAAATCTCTTCCTCAACCAATGCATTCATTGAATTTTGCTTGGCAATCTTATATGATTGGATCCCAATTCCTTGGCTCACCAATGCTCTCTAAAAACAAACAAATTCCCAATCCCTTGGTTTAAATGTTCATAAGAAGAGATGATGCTTGATCACTGATTATACCACACAATTTCATGAACCACAATTTGGTAGGATTACATGTCACAATATCCATCCAAACCCCAATCCAATCCACTGTGAGAAAGCTTCTCTAGCATGAATCCTCCATTCCTTTCCCAAGGCTCCGAAGGATTCCAAGTATGAGTAGTCTCTTTCCCAAGACAACTACTCAATGGAATTAGATCGAGAAGCTTTCTAACAAAATTCAAGAGAAAAGATTGAAGAAGAAGATAAACTATTATTGATTCATTGAATTACAATAGAGCTCCCTAACCCAATGAAAGGGGGTTTAGTGAATCATAGCTCTGAATTCAATTACAAAGAAAAAGAAACTAGCTAAAAGTGAAAGTAAAAGTCCCCATCAGGGGCTGGATTCCCCTTCAATCCCCCCTCCCTAAATGCAGAAACTAAGGCCTTTAAATAGGCTCCCTAAATTACAAAATGAAAATGAAATTCAAAGCAAATTACAATCAAATGAAAATAAACTATTCTAGATGATTCTTGTGGCCTTGATTTGGTGTTGTTGATGGGCCTTGCTTGCTTGAAGGGCTGAGTGACATAATTGATCCAAAAAGGATAATGATCCATTAAACTACACTCAAATGTTGCATCCCCTTTCTTGAGTCGTCACTTTGTTCTCTTGTCAACCTTGCCAATTTGATGCCAAATATAGACTATTATACCTCGTTGGAAAGCTATGGATGTCCGCTTTCTAACGCAACTGGAAGCATCTCAATTGGATCTCTACAACTCGAGTTATACTCCATGGAAGGTGAAGAGGTCAGCTGGCCTGATTGCATGTTGGTACTATGCTCTTCTATGCACATTACGGGGCTGTTTTCTCCCTCAATTTTTAGTATCCACCATGCATGCCATATATGCTTGGAAAGCTCTAGATGTCTTCTTTCCAATGCATTTTGAATCACCTCATTTGGAGTTTTGTAGCTCAAGTTATTTATGTTTGAAGAAGGCATGGTCAAGCTGTTCCATATAACACGTTTAAGCTTCAGTTTGAGGTTAAACTGAAGCTTAAACGTGGATAAAGGAAGGGCAGCCCTGGAGGTCGAGCACGTTTAACCTCCAGTTTGAGGTCAAACTGGAGGTTAAACGTGGAAGCTTAGAATGGTAGCCCTGGAGGTGTCGAACACGTTTAACCTTCAGTTTGAGGTCAAACTGGAGGTTAAACGTGGAATGGCTCCCTGGTACTCTTCCTGGTTCTGGCGTTTAACCTCCAGTTTGAGGTCAAACTGGAGGTTAAACGTGGAACTCCTCCCTGAGTGGTATTATCATTCTGGCGTTTAACCTCCAGTTTGAGGTCAAACTGGAGGTTAAACGTGGAATGCTTCTTTAGTGAGGCTTTTCATTCTGGCGTTTAACCTCCAGTTTGAGGTCAAACTGGAGGTTAAACTTCAATTCCAGCATTTCTTATCCTTCATGATTTTTGGCGTTTAAGCTCCAGTTTAGGCTTACACTGGAACTTAAACTCCACATGTGATATTCAAGCTTCCTTTATTGATTTTGTTGCTTCCTTGCCTAGCCTCTTCTTCCCTGAAATCATCCAAACAGTTGCATCAAAGTCTTGCTAAAATTCATGAGAATTCTTCCATTCATAGCATTCAAGGAATATAACTAAAAACTCATGGAATTTGCATAAAAATCTTCATGTTTGAATGATTTAAGACAAGCATGACTATTTGGCCCAAATGATTACTTAAGGCTCAAGAAAATGCATAAAACAACTAAAAATAACATAAAAAATGCTAGTGAAACTAGCCTAAGATGCCTTGGCATCACAACACCAAACTTAATACTTGCTTGTCCCTAAGCAAGTTCTGAATTATTGAGAAGAAAGAATGAAACAGAAAGTAAATTCATTAGCCATATCAGTAAGTAATTGACATTGATTAATGGGGTGTTCATGCAGAAAGTTGTTGCAGCATCACTTTATTGTTTCTTAGGTAAGAATGTCACTTTTTATGTTTCCACTAAAACACTGCTATGGCCTCTTGTTATTCACATATCCTTGGCAAATTTCTTTTCTTTGTTTTTCTTTTCCTTTGAGCTTATTTGCTCCTTGTTGCTCAGTGTCATGTGTTGCACAAGCCTTTGGCATTTTCTTTTTCTTATCAGTGCACTACACATATCCACTACAGGCATTTTAGTTCACATTTCTTCTTGAGACATTGGTGCCCAGCACCTCTTTGTGTGACTAAATGTTTTGTATTTAGGTTGCTCTTGATAATGGACTTTTGGTTGATAATCCCGGGTTAGTTAACCCAAGTTACCAAGTGTTGAAACACTCCTCAGAACCTATTCATCCAAGCATATCTTTAATACATAAACACCACAGGCATTTGTCTCAGAAGTTCAAACCATTGGTGCCTAGCTTATTTTCTCAATTTTTTTGCTTTTTGGTTGCCCTTTTTCAGTGGCTTTTTCTTCTTCTTTTTCTTTCTTTTTCATGGCCAAAGACATTTATTCATCAAGATCCATAGACAGCATCCTAGTTTCCACTAAAAGTGACAATTCTCACTTTATTTCTTAGTGAGCTGACTATTCAATCAAACATGCATACCACCACTTAATCTTATTTGATTTCTTACCAAATGGAATTGAGTTACTTTTGTTCAAACATTTCTTTTATTTTATGGAAACAGAACAAGCATGGCAAGCATACATTTAAGCAAGTGAAGTTTATCCAGACACTTAGACTATTACTTATTTGGACATTAAACAAACAGACAAACAAAAACTGCAATGACTCAAACTTAAAGCAGGGGTGCATGCAAACTTCCAATATCAGCAATTCAAAGTACAAGCAATTAAGTGACAATACAACCTTTTAGCATCTTCTTTGTTGTTCATCATCCTTCCTAGCCTTGGTGTTCTCTTTGATGATGATGTATATTCCTTCCATGAGATTGATTGTCTTCCTGCAAAGCTATTAGACGTTGCTTGTTCCCCAAGCACTTTGAGAATTGGTTAGCATGCATGTATGTTTGTAAGCCTCTGAACTTAGATTGGTGTGTGAACACCAAACTTAGTTCCTTGCCATATGCAGCAATTTGGATCATATGCAGAAAACCTCATGTGCTTTTATTAAGAAAATAACTATGAACTAGAAAAAGAAACTATGAACTAGAAATTAAACTATTGTTTAAGTAGTTTCCCTGATTGGTTGGAGCTAGTGACTAGTCATGCTGAGGTAGAAATGTGCTTTTAATGAAGTTTTTGGTGGAACACCAAACTTAGAATCTCACATTCACCCTTGAATTGTTTTGGTGTGCAACACCAAACTTAGCTCCTTGCAATACAGATAAATCTACTTAACTCTTTTATTGAATTAACTAGAAAAGAAAAGCTACCTTTGGTTGGGTTGCCTCCCAACAAGCGCTTGTTTATTGTCATTAGCTTGACATGCTGTTCCTGACTTTCTTCCTCTTCCTCCAGTTTGTTAAGAGGAATGACTTCAAGTGGATAAAGGAGCTAGTTAGTGCCCCTTGTTGTGAATGCTTCTTTCCAGCAAGCTTTCCCTTGTGATTGGCTTGAGTGAACTTGCTTGTTGGCTCAGGAGTTGGATTGTTCTTCGACCTTCTCTTCTTCATGGATATGGTCCTTTGTTTCTCGGTCACAATCCTCATTTTGGTGCTTGTTTCTACTGCCTTCACATCCTTGATCTCAGAACTTGGTTGTTGTTGGTCAGTTGGAGTATCCTGTTCATCAAAATCTTCCTGAATTTGTGGTTCAATGAACCCTTCCTCTTTGCAACTCTCTGTGTCATTGGAGTGTGATCTCCCTTGCTTGACTTTCTCCCTTTCTTGTTCTTCTGATTCCTCCCTTGGGTTTGCCATGGTATCACTAGAAGAATTGTGGGTAGGGATTTGCTTTGATAGATATCCAATTTGTGCTTCTAGCTTTTGAATGGCAGCACCTTGATTTTGTAAGTTGGATATCACTTCTTCCTTAAAGCCTTTCAAATCGGCCACATCTCTGGCCATAGTTGCAATCATTCCTTCTATCCTGTTTAATTGATCTTGAAATTGTTGGTTCGGATTGGGTTGATGAGGTTGATTATCTTGGCTGTGATATGGTGGCTGGGAGTATGTGTTTTGTGTGGTATGATAGAGTCTTTGGTTGGAGTGTTGGTAGTGGTATGACTCTTGTGTGAAGTGGGATGAGTCTTGTGGATAGTGAAATGAATTGTATGAATTTGAGAAGGAATTTTGTGCTGAGAAATGCTCAAGTGATGAAGAATTTGGATATGTAGAACTAGGAGGTGAGGTTGGATAATTCAGAGGTGATGGCTCTTGATGAATGGGGTGTGAATAAGTGAAATCTCTTTGGTTTTGATCTTCCCAGCCACAACTTGAGTAGTGATCAAATTCACTAAAACATGGACCATTTTGTGGCTCTGGGAAGTACCCCTTTTCCTGTTTCTGATACTCCCACCCACCATGAGCATAATAACATGAATCATTCTGTGGTGGTGGAGAGTTTCTCATGAATTTTGATTGACCAAAGGATGATGGATACTCTTTTTTTCTTTTTTGCAATGTGCTCAGTCTCAAACAATACTCATCCAAAGATAGTGGAAATCCCATAGTGAGGCAATATCACAAACAGTTAGTATGCTAACAAGTGAATAAAGAAAACAAATTAAAATTTGCAGAAATTAGCAATAATAAACTGAAACAAAAACTATTAACAAAAGAAAAGAAAAATTGCTCAATCTAGTTAACTTCCAATTTGAGAATTGTCAATCGAAAACCAATCCCCGGCAACGGCGCCATAAACTTGATGCACATAAACGTGTTATGCTACGATTTAGGAAATTGCACGATCGGCAAAATTCCTTCCGGCAAGTGCACCGGTTATCGTCGTCAAGTAAAAACTCACAATAGAGTGAGGTCGAATCCCACAAGGATTGGTTGAGTGAGCAATTCGGATTAGAAGTGTGTTCTAGTTGAGCGGAATCAAGATTTGAGATGAGAATTGCGGAATGTAAAATTGGCGGGAAAAGTAAATGACAAGAAAATTAAATGGCTGAATCTTAAATTGCATGAATTAAAGAGCATAATGTAAATTGCTGAAATTAAAAGGGGATGGGGGTGATTGCAAGAATTGAATTGCAGAATGTAAAGAGAAAGTGGAAATCAGAAATGGGGATTTCATTGGGTTTAGGAGATATTGAAATCTTCGAATCAAAACATGTAAATCTCTTCCTCAACCAATGCATTCATTGAATTTTGCTTGGCAATCTTATATGATTGGATCCCAATTCCTTGGCTCACCAATGCTCTCTAAAAACAAACAAATTCCCAATCCCTTGGTTTAAATGTTCATAAGAAGAGATGATGCTTGATCACTGATTATACCACACAATTTCATGAACCACAATTTGGTAGGATTACATGTCACAATATCCATCCAAACCCCAATCCAATCCACTGTGAGAAAGCTTCTCTAGCATGAATCCTCCATTCCTTTCCCAAGGCTCCGAAGGATTCCAAGTATGAGTAGTCTCTTTCCCAAGACAACTACTCAATGGAATTAGATCGAGAAGCTTTCTAACAAAATTCAAGAGAAAAGATTGAAGAAGAAGATAAACTATTATTGATTCATTGAATTACAATAGAGCTCCCTAACCCAATGAAAGGGGGTTTAGTGAATCATAGCTCTGAATTCAATTACAAAGAAAAAGAAACTAGCTAAAAGTGAAAGTAAAAGTCCCCATCAGGGGCTGGATTCCCCTTCAATCCCCCCTCCCTAAATGCAGAAACTAAGGCCTTTAAATAGGCTCCCTAAATTACAAAATGAAAATGAAATTCAAAGCAAATTACAATCAAATGAAAATAAACTATTCTAGATGATTCTTGTGGCCTTGATTTGGTGTTGTTGATGGGCCTTGCTTGCTTGAAGGGCTGAGTGACATAATTGATCCAAAAAGGATAATGATCCATTAAACTACACTCAAATGTTGCATCCCCTTTCTTGAGTCGTCACTTTGTTCTCTTGTCAACCTTGCCAATTTGATGCCAAATATAGACTATTATACCTCGTTGGAAAGCTATGGATGTCAGCTTTCTAACGCAACTGGAAGCATCTCAATTGGATCTCTACAACTCGAGTTATACTCCATGGAAGGTGAAGAGGTCAGCTGGCCTGATTGCATGTTGGTACTATGCTCTTCTATGCACATTACGGGGCTGTTTTCTCCCTCAATTTTTAGTATCCACCATGCATGCCATATATTCTTGGAAAGCTCTAGATGTCTTCTTTCCAATGCATTTTGAATCACCTCATTTGGAGTTTTGTAGCTCAAGTTATTTATGTTTGAAGAAGGCATGGTCAAGCTGTTCCATATAACACGTTTAAGCTTCAGTTTGAGGTTAAACTGAAGCTTAAACGTGGATAAAGGAAGGGCAGCCCTGGAGGTCGAGCACGTTTAACCTCCAGTTTGAGGTCAAACTGGAGGTTAAACGTGGAAGCTTAGAATGGTAGCCCTGGAGGTGTCGAACACGTTTAACCTTCAGTTTGAGGTCAAACTGGAGGTTAAACGTGGAATGGCTCCCTGGTACTCTTCCTGGTTCTGGCGTTTAACCTCCAGTTTGAGGTCAAACTGGAGGTTAAACGTGGAACTCCTCCCTGAGTGGTATTATCATTCTGGCGTTTAACCTCCAGTTTGAGGTCAAACTGGAGGTTAAACGTGGAATGCTTCTTTAGTGAGGCTTTTCATTCTGGCGTTTAACCTCCAGTTTGAGGTCAAACTGGAGGTTAAACTTCAATTCCAGCATTTCTTATCCTTCATGATTTTTGGCGTTTAAGCTCCAGTTTAGGCTTACACTGGAACTTAAACTCCACATGTGATATTCAAGCTTCCTTTATTGATTTTGTTGCTTCCTTGCCTAGCCTCTTCTTCCCTGAAATCATCCAAACAGTTGCATCAAAGTCTTGCTAAAATTCATGAGAATTCTTCCATTCATAGCATTCAAGGAATATAACTAAAAACTCATGGAATTTGCATAAAAATCTTCATGTTTGAATGATTTAAGACAAGCATGACTATTTGGCCCAAATGATTACTTAAGGCTCAAGAAAATGCATAAAACAACTAAAAATAACATAAAAAATGCTAGTGAAACTAGCCTAAGATGCCTTGGCATCAATGCCTCAACAAATTATGCTTTTCTGTGAAATTTTTGATGTTTGGGGCATTGACTTCATGGGTCTATTTCCAAATTCTAATGGTTATTTTTATATATTATTAGTTGTGGACTACGTTTCCAAATGGGTGGAAGCAATTTCTACCCGCACTGACGATGCTAACACTGTTGTTTTCTTTGTGAGAAACCATATTATCTGTCGCTTTGGATCCCCACGAGCAATCGTGAGCGATCAAGGCACCCATTTTTGTAACAGGAGACTAACAGGACTAATGAAGAAGCATGGGATAATTCATAAGGTTGCGACAGCATACCATCCTCAGACCAATGGGCAAGTCGAGGTGTCAAACAGAGAAATAAAGCGTATCTTGCAGAAGATAGTCAAACCTCATAGAAGAGACTGGAGCACCAGGCTACAAGATGCACTCTGGGCATACAGAACAGCATACAAAACACCCATTGGGATGAGTCCGTTCCGCTTAGTTTATGGAAAAGCTTGTCATCTCCCTGTTGAGGTAGAGCACAAAGCCTTTTGGGCAGTCAAGGAGTGCAACATGGGGATGGAGAATGCCGGAGCTGAAAGGAAGTTGCAACTACAAGAACTGGAAAGCCTTCGCCTAGAAGCTTATGAGAACTCAAGACTATACAAGGAAAAGATGAAGGCTGCACATGATCAGCACATCAAGAGGAAAGACTTCCAATCTGGGGATTTAGTCCTCCTTTACAAATCTCATCTGAGGCTCATGCCAGGCAAGTTGAGATCCAGATGGGAAGGTCCATACAGAGTAGAGAAGGCCGAACCGTACGGAGTTTATCACCTAAGTCATCCTTCAAGTTCTGAACTTATCAAAGTTAATAGACAATGCCTAAAGCTATACCATGGCGAGAAGATGCAGAAAAACAAGGAGCTTGAGATCTTTCTCTTGGAAGATCCCCACATAGCAGAAGATTGAGCTAGTGGAGCGTCCAACTTACGGACATTAAAGCAAAGTGCTAGGTGGGAGACAACCCACCATGGTATGATCGTTCTTTTCTTTATTTTTAGTTTTTCATATTCAATAACTCTTTTCTTTATTAGTACTTTTGTGCATCTGCATCTGCATATTTAAAAAAAAAGAAAAAGAAGAGAGGAAGGTGCCACGCGACGCGACCGCATCAGCGACGCATCCGCGTGGCAAGGAGAGGGGAGAAAAATAAAAAAGAACAGAGAGTCATGCCAGAGCGTGGTTGGAGGAGTGCCAGTGGCACAAATTCGCCCACGCGATCGCGTCGCTGACGCGTCCGCGTCGTATGAGCATAATGACCTCCCACGCGACCGCGTGCCCCACGCGACCGCGTGCCCCACGCGACCGCGTGCCCCACGCGACCGCGTGCCCTGATTTTCGACGTAGAAAGAGTGCATAGCTGAAAGTTGTGCTAGAGTGGTGCTGGACTGGCGCTGGACGCGCAATCCCCCTCATGCGAACGCGTGCCCCACGGGGCCGCGTCGTACCCCATAAACTGCCCACTCACGCGATCGCATGCCCCATGCGATTGCGTCACCTAAAATTTGGCATTTAATGATTTTGAACAGAGAGTTGTGCGAGTGCGAGGCAACCCTCGCGCCACTGGCACAAACTGGGTCACGCGACCGCGTGACCGACGCGACCACGTCCCTCACCTTAAGCGCAAGTCGCGCGACCGCGTGCCCCATGCGATCGTGTCGCTTGCGCCGCACAGCTCAACCTAATTTTGCCAATTATCATATCTTTTTCTTCTCCAAATCCTACTTTTTCTTTTCCCTCCTTATCTCTTCCTCCTCCCCTCTTCCTTCTATCTCACCTTTCACTCTCTCTCCCTCACCTCCATTAACAAGGTTTTATCTTCTTCTACTTCCTTCTCTTTTCTATCATTCTTCTTATTTTATATGTTATTTTCTTTTCTTTTCTTTTTTCTTCATTATTCATATTTTCTTCCTTCTTCTTTCCTTTTTACATGGTGTTAGAATTTTATTTGAGTCATTATTTTTCATTATATGCTTGTGGATTGTTGCAAATTGTTTGACAATTATATATTATTTTCTTTAAAGGGTTGCTTGCATGTTCACTTTAATACTTTCTATACCTTCTTCACCATGCATGCTATGTGTTTGTGAAAAAGCCCATGTGGCATTATGCACTTCTCTATGTTATTCTACTATTCAATGCTTGCTTTTCACAAATTCTCTTTACTATTATATTAATTGAATTTAATTATCACTACAAACGTGATGGTTTGTTACACAGTAATGCTTGGTCTATGCTACTCATGCCCTTTGCCGGTATGCCAATAAACACCTTGCATTCACTTGTCATCATATGCACTAACTATTTTCCATTAATGATCTTTCACATGTACTCATGAGCGTGTGTTGACATCATTTACCTTTTAATGTGCATTTACAACCATCCTTTTTGTTCTCTTCATTGTTATATATCTCTTTGAATTCAATCTACTCTCTCTTCCCTTTTCAGGATGGCCACCAAGAAAGGAAAAGAGAAAGCTACTCCCAAACCACCAGCAAGAAGAGGAACTAAAAGAGCATTAGTGGCAGAGCCTTCTTCAACTGCAGTCAAGCCCTCAACAAAAAGAGTTAAGAGGATTATCAAGGTTGATGAAAAGGAGAAAGCCTTTCCAGCAAAGGACACTGCGCGATTTCCAAATCGCTACTGTGAGCAGATGTTCCCTATTCTGGCTGAAAGGAGTTACAACAACGAACACCTTCTTATCCTCCCACCCAATATTGCTACTTTTATTGAGCCACAAATTGAACGAAGACAATGGGGTTTCCTACAGAGACAACAGAAACAGTTCAATCTTTCTTGGGTAGTCGAGTTCTACTCTGACTTCTACCTGCCTACCCTGCAGTCTGTCTTTGTCCGTCAGAAGCAAGTTCCCATTACAGAAGAGGCTATTCAACAAGCTTTGAGTCTTCCCCCTATTCCAGAAGGATTGGACGCCTTTCAAGAAGCTGCACTCAAGCGCCAGATGTACCAATTTGACTGGGAAGCTGTTCTCAGAGTTATCGCACTACCTGGCAGCCGTTGGGAAATACCTCAGTCTTTCAGCACCCACTACAAGCCTTCCTACTGCTCCAGTTGAAGATATTCCTTCTTCAACACCACAAGCACCTACAACAGCTGAACTGCTCCAGCAGATAATCAAAAGATTGGATCGGCAAGAACAGAAAGCAAAGTTAAGAGAGCGCCGTAACGAGCGCCGATTCAAACACCTCAAAGAACTACTCAAGGGACACTTCAAGAACTCAGACACCCCGAACTCCACTTCTTTTACCAACACAGAGAGCCATGATGGTCCCAACTATGGAGATACTGCAACCAGCCCACCCCTGTTCCTGACAGATGGCACCGAGGACGGTGCAAAGCCTTAAGTGTGGGGAGGTCGGTCAGTGCCTGACTTCCGAAGGTAATTTCTCTTCCCTAGCACCAATAAATTAGGATATTTTTAGTTTTTCTTTCTTTTATAAAATAGGATAAATTGCATAGTAATAGGTTAGTTGCATGCATGCTCTACTTGATTGAAAAGACAATAAGTTTCTTCTAAGACTCTATCTTTGGAACAAAATTTCACTAATTTAAAAAAAACATTTTTTTATGATAAATTTGCTTGAAATTGTATTTGGAACATGATGTTTGAGCTAAAGAACACACAACATGTGAGATTTGAGCCTTTATGAATGGTTACATTATTTAACCATAATTATTTTATTCTTATGTGTGTTTACTTCTCTATGATTGTAATCTATATTTTGTTTCATCTTATATGTCCAATGTTTATTATATTTATATGCTTGCATATGATTGAGGCCATTATTTGTTTAAACTCAGTTATCCAAATTAAGCCTACCCTTTTTCAACTACCTTTGTTAACCACTTTGAGCCTTTAATTCCCATTTGTTCTATATTTCACCACATTACTAGCCTTAAGCGGAAAAACAATTGTATATCCCAAATTGAATCTTTGGTTAGCTTGAGATAGAATTGTGTGTGCTAGTTAAATATGGAAAATTGTGGGAACAAAAGTTATTAAGGGAATGTGTCATGATAATTTAATGGGAATTTGGATACCTACTCATGTGAAACTATAAGAATTAAAAATCTATGTGCATTGATAAGCTATGTTTATTTTTATGTCTATTTAAAAAAATTTTAATAAATAAATGAATAAGGGGACAAAATTACCCCAATGCTGAATAGAGAATTCAAAGATCAATGCACATATGATAAAAATTAAAATAAAAAGTTGATACATGAGTATGGAATGTAAAAGGGGAATTCTGGGTAGCTAGGTATGAATTCTAAGGTTATGCAAATTATATAGGTTAGGTTGAAGCTTGGGTTAATTAAAGATTCAATTTATAAGCTCACTTGATCATACATGTATCCCTACCTACCTTGGCCCCATTACAACCTTGGAAAGACCTCATGATGTTTGCATTGGTATATTAACTATTGTTGATTGGTTAGGAGAAGAACAAAAGTTAGAGAGCATGATTAGAGAAGGATAGAGTGATTACCCTATACACTAGAGAGATTAGAGCGTACATACATCATCAGTGAGGGTTCAATGCTTGAATTTTCATGTTCCCTGCTTTCATAAGCTATCTTCTTGCACTTTTATCTGTCTTACTGTATAATGATAGAATAAGTGGAATTTGATTTGTAATTTTTTTGAAGAGCTTCTTTACTTTTGATCAAGTGGACAGGAATCATATAGTTGCATTCATATATATAGGATTGCATTGCATTGCATGAGTTTCTGCATGTTCATACTTGTTTACTTTATCTCCTTCAATTAAGCATGAGGACATGCTAATGTTTAACTGTGGGGAGGTTGATAAACCACTATTTTATGGTTTATATTGTGTTTAATTGTGTGGTTTTATCATGATCCTTACCCACTTATTCATTAAAATAGCATGCATTTATATTTCCTTCCTGAAATTATTACATGAGTGAAAACTGCTTCCTAGAGACTTTTAATTATACATTTTACTTCTCCTTTATTCCATTCAATGCCGTGATTTGTGTGTTAAGCGTTTCAGGCTTTATAGGGCAAGAATGAGTTGGAGATTGGAAAGGAAGCTAGCAAAAATAGAAGGAACACAAGAAATTGAGGAGATGACCAGCGAGAAGCGACGCGACCGCATGGACGACGCGACCGCGCAGAGAAGATCAAATCGCAGTGACGCGATCACATGGAGGACGCGACCGCGCGGAAGAGAGCAATTTGCAGCGACGCGGCTGCATGGACGACGCGTCTGCATGGAAAAGCAGAAACGCGAATGACACGTCCGCATGAGCGACGCGATCGCGGGGCATGCGCGATCTGCATAATTTGCAGAATCGCTGAGGGCGATTTTGGACCCTATTTTGACCCAATTTTTGGCCCAGAACAGCAGACTAGAGCCAGAGAACATGCAGAAACTAGAAAATAATATTCATTCTACACAGTTTTTAGTTTTTAGATCTAGTTTTACTCCTCCTCTAGGTTTTCTCTCTACACATTCATAGTTCTTAGGATTTTAGTTTCTCTTACTTTTTTTGGCATTGGAACACTGAGAAGAGTTATTACCTCATCAAGACTTCGTCATTCTAGTTCGTTTTCTTTACTTGGTTTAGTCTTCCATGTTATTTGCTTTGTTTAATTTTACCAATGGAATATTCTTAGGATTATTTAATACAAGGATCACTTTTATTTTTAATTGACTATTTTAATTTTTATTTACAATGTCTTTCTTTAATTCCTTTTCATATGCTATGAATTTTACCTTTACAATGAGTGAGTAGTTCCCTAACTTGATGGGGAATTGATTGAAAGGAACCTTTGAGTTGGAAGGCTTGAAAGAAAAATTGTAATTGGGTTTATGGTTGGATTGCCTCCTAATCACTAACAACAATCCCTTTTAATTAAGTGGATTGCAACTTGTGAACGGACGTAGCATTTCAACTTGTTTTACTTTCCTTTACCTAGTGAAGGATAACTAAACAGGATAACCTTTAATTGTCAATTAATCCTGAGAGCATTCCACAATAATAGGGATTCCAACTAATCAATTCCCAATCAAGGCTTTTATTTACATTATTCAAATTCTGCAATTTAATTTCCTGTTTGCCCAATTCAAACCTTTTTGAAAACCTCTGATTAATAGAATATCACACTTTTCTGCAACTCGTTAGGAGACGACCTGGGATTCATACTCCCAGTATTTTAATTTCAATTTTCTGTGACACCTTTCTAAATTGATAGGCGGATTTCTAGCGAATTAAGAACTATACTTGCAACGTATATATTTTAACAATTTTTAATTCGCTAACTTCTGCCCCCATCAGTGACGCGTACGTGTGACCCACGCATACGCGTGGATGGTCAATTTTGCCATTCCACACATGTGCGTGACTCACGCTTGCGCGTGGATATAGAAATTTTACCCTTTCACGCATACGCGTCATAGACGCGTACGCATCGCTCAAAAAACATTTAGCTCCAGAATTGAACATTTTATCACAGCATTGGGGGTAACGTTGGATGTCCAACGTTACCTCAAACGTGAACACCAGCACATAATGCAGAGAATTATTCTGTTCCCTTCCAACGTTTGAGGCAACGTTGGTGGTCCAACTTGGCTACCAACGTTGCTTCTTCTTCACTTTTTTCAGGCTCCTTCTTTAACCTTCCTCCATACTTTATTTCACCTATCATCAACCAATACATGCATCAAAGCCTTGCTAAAGTAATGAGAATTCTCATCATTCTTAGCATACAAGTAATTATAGCTTAATTCTCATGAAATTGCATCAAATTAATCATGGTTGAATGAATCTAGGCATACATGAATTTCTAACCCAATTGCTTACTTATAGCTCAAGAAAGTGCATAAAACCTATTAAAAACAAAGAAAAAGGATAGTGAAACTAGCCTAAGATGCCCTGGTATCAGAAAAGCAAAGGGTCCAACCCTGACAATCATGTCTTCAATTACCCCTGATGGTATCTTAATGGAACCATCTACAAGTTGAAGGCATATGCGGGTTGGTTTGACTTTATCAGTCGAACAAAGCTTCTTTATTAATGAAGCAGGTATTAGGTTGATGCTTGCTCTAAGGTCACATAGAGCTATCCATGTACAAGCATCACCTATAGTGCATGGTATCATAAAGTTTCTAGGATCCTTAAGTTTTTCTGGTAAGCTGTTTTGGATGATTGCACTACACTCTTTAGTGAGAAGGACTATTTGTGTCTCTCTCCAATCCTTCTTATGACCCAAGATGTCCTTCATGAACTTAGCATAAGAAGGTATCTGTTCAAGAGCCTCTGTAAAAAGGATCTTGATCTCTAATGTTCTGAGATAATCTGCAAAGTGGGCAAACTATTTATCTTTTTCCTCTTGACAGAGTTTCTGAGGAAATGGAATCTTAGCCTTATAATCATCAACCTTAGTTGCTGAAGGCTGAATGCCATATGTATCGGAAAGGGGGTTACTAGCTTGCTTAGGGAGGTTGTTATCAGTGTGTGACTAGCCTCCCTTGCTTAAGCGTTCAACGCCCTTCTTGCTGTCCTCTTCCTGGCGTTCAACGCCAGGACACTGCCCCTTTGTGGGCGTTCAACGCCCAGGGTGCTGCCTCCTTGGGCATTTGAACGCCCAGTCTCTGCCCTATCTTGGCGTTCCATGCCAAGAGTGATACCTTCCTAGGCGTTTGAATGCCCAGGGTTATCCTGTGCAGAGATCTAATTATCCTCTGTCAGTTGCTCTTTTTCCTTCTTATTGTACTGAGGTTGGGTATTTAAGGATTTCCCACTCCTCAGTTGAATAGCCTGGCATTCTTCTGTTATCTGCTTAGATAACTACTGCCTTGTTTGACTCAGCTAGACTTCTA
The DNA here is from genome assembly GCF_003086295.3 of Arachis hypogaea. Classification (NCBI taxonomy): domain Eukaryota; kingdom Viridiplantae; phylum Streptophyta; class Magnoliopsida; order Fabales; family Fabaceae; genus Arachis; species Arachis hypogaea. The sequence goes on along the minus strand of NC_092048.1, from coordinate 99,139,411 downwards.
CATTCCTGTTAGAAGCCTGAGTTTCTCACAAAGCCTCTTGCAGTTCCAGTTGTTTCTGGGCAAGGGTATGCAGCTGCTGAGTCAATGGGTCATCCTGTTCTGGAGAGTTAGGTTCAGCAGATACTGCCTTAACCTCTCCTTTTATAGAGGTCTCAGCAAATGAGTACAGATGCTGATTAGTGGCAACTATCTCAATAAGCTCTTGAGCCTCTCCAATGGTCTTTCTCATGTGTATGGAACCACCAGTAGAATGGTCCAAAGACATTCTAGCCATGTCTAAAAGTCCATAATAAAAGATGTCTAACTGTACCCATTCTGAAAACATTTCAGTGGGACATTTCTGAGCATCCTTCTATACCTCTCGTAGGCATCATAAAGAGATTCACTTTCTCCTTGTTGGAAGCCTTGGATGTCCAGTCTCAGCTGGGTCATCTTCCTTGGGGGAAACTATTGGTTTAAATACTTGTCTACTAACTGTTTCCAAGTTTTCAAACTAGCTTTAGGCTGGTTATCCAACCACCTCTTTGCTTGATCCTTTACAACAAAAGGAAAAAGCAATAATCTGTAGACATCTTGATCTACTCCCTCACTGTGTACTGTGTCAGCAATCTTTAAGAAATCTGCCAGGAACTTTGTAGGTTCTTCCTAAGGAAGCCCAGAATACTGGCAGTTTTGCTGCACTAGAGTAATAAGTTGAGGGTTTAGCTCAAAACTACTTGCTCTGATGTGAGGTATGCTAATACTTCTTCCATAGAAGTCAGCAGTGGGATTTGTATAAGATTCCAGAGTTCTTCTGAACTCTTCATTTCCATTTGGGTTCATGATGAAGAAAGGTAGAAAAAGAAGAAAGGTAGAAGAGGTAGAAGAAGAAATAGAAGTAGAGAAGATAAACAAGAATTAAAATATTTTTTTATTTTTATTTCATTTATTTATTTAATCCAAAATTAAAATTAATTAATTAAATGGAATGAAATTCAAAAAAGAAGAAAGAAGAGTAGAAGAGGAGATTTTGAAAATTAGGAGAGAGAAGAATTAGTTAGGAAGTTTGAAAAAAAACAGAGAAAAGATAAGTAATTAATTAAGAAAATATTTGAATTTAAGATTTGAAATTTGAAAATTAAATTTTAAATTTTGAAATCCTAAATTTTGATTTTTTTGAAAAAGTCAACAAGATAAGATAGAGACTTGAATTTTGAAAAGGTTTAATTTTGAAAATTGAAATTTTGAAATTTAAATTTTGAGATTTTGAAAGTTAAAATTTTAAATTTGATATAAGATAAGATAAGATTTTGAAAATGATATGATCTAGGGAGCAAGACAATCCGTCAGTTTGTCCAAGCTTGAACAATCCCTAGCAACGGCGCCAAAAACTTGGTGCACGAATCCCCACACCTTCGTACAGCTGTACTAGCAAGTGCACTAGGTCGTACAAGTAATACCTGAGTGAGTCAAGTCGATCCCACGAGGATTGTGGTTTGAAGCAAGCTATGGTTCCCTTGCAGGTCTTAGTTAGGCAGATAGAAGAATTAGATTTGGAAGATAGGATTATAATGATAATCTTAAAACCTAGATGAATGTCTGAGATGGATGAGGCTTGGAGTTGCTTTGTCTTTCTAGATTAACTCTGGTCTTACTGTCTCCTTTGCTTGTGAATGATCTCTTCTATGGCAGGATGTATGTGATCAATGCCGTTATTGAGAGGTCGTCAATACTCCTCCGGATCTGAACCCCAGGGTTAGTGTGGATCCAATCTGCTTGAGGGTGAAGCTCGTACAGCCCATTCTCCTTAATGATCCTACTCAAAGCGCCACAGACAAGGTCAGATCTTTCGGATCAGAGAATACTGTATCTTTGGGTTCTAGACTCTACTACAGAGACTACAATCTCCCCAGAAATCAGCTGAACTGGTATCTCGAGAAGTCCCCAACGAAGTCGTGGATTGGCTATCTGAGAGATGTATAATCAAGCTGGCGGTTTGATGCTTTCCACTGAAGTATTCACACGAACCCAAGTAGACGCGTGTGTTTATTAGGCACGTTCGTCTTACTATGATGAACAGAGCTGATTATCACTGATCATCCTATTCACCATGTCGAAGAACGAGTATACATCTTAGAATTAATCAAACACGGATCGAAGAAAAATAGTAATACTTTTATTAATTCATAGGACTCAGCAGGGCTCCTCCCCTCAACCTAGGAGGTTTAGAAACTCATACTGAAAGGAAAATACAATGATAGAAATGAAAATATGGTTGAAGATGGTAAAAGTCTCGAATAACATAGATCAAATCCCTTAAATACTAAACTAATGACTAGTAAGGGTTAAGCAGTCTTTTTAGTGCTAAAATCCACTTCTGGGACCACTTAGTGAGTGTTTGGGCTAAGCTTTGATGAGATACATGTGCTAGGAGACCTATAAGGCGTTGAACACTGGCTAGGTGATCATCTCTGGGCGTTTGGATGCTAGGCTCTGCTCCTTGGGCGCTGGACGCCTGGAAGGGGGTAGGAGGCTGGCGTTGGACGCCAATTTTGGGCCTTCTAATCCAAAGAAAAGTATGGACTATTATACATTTCTTGAAAGCTCTGGAAGTCAGCTTTCTATAGCTGTTAAGAACGCTCCATTTGGAATTCTATAGCTCCAGAAAAGCTCTTCCGAGTGCAAGGAGGTCATATTTGGATAGCATCTGCATTGCTTTCTTTGTCTCTGAATCAGGCTTCTGCTCTAGCTCCTCAATTTTAGCCAGAAAATACATGAAATTCCATAAAAATACACAAACTCAAAGTAGAATCCAAAAATGTGAATTTAACACTAAAACCCATAAAAACCTAATAAAAACTACACAAAATATACAAAAAACTATATGAAAACAATACCAAAAAGCGTATAAAATATCTGCTCATCAGTCCTCGACATGAATAAGGAGATACTGGTTCTCGATATGGATAAAAAGATGAGGGTCCTTGATATGAATAGAGAGATGGTGGTTCTTAATAGATGGAATATGGAGCACTGTAGTTTTATTGTCCTTGCCAACCAAAATTCAGGTAGTTTCTCCATCCACAATAATATGAATCACTCCTTTGGTATGAGTAATTACCCATGTGATCTCTCTCTATTATTTTTTCTCAGGACAAAATACCAAACAAAATTAAACGCATCATGTGGTAAACAGAAAAGCAAAGAAAAATTTTTTTCTTAGAAAGAAATAAAATAAAGAATAATGAAAATAAAAATAAATTAGAAAATAAATGAGAAGAGGTAAATTAAAAATTTGAAAACTAAACAAAGAAAAATACTAGTATTTTGAAAAATATTTTCAAAATAAAATTTACTACGGGACACCAAACTTAATTTCAAAAATTAAGGAAAAACTTTTAACAAAAATAAAACTCAAATTTCAAAAACTAAAAGGAAAAACAAAATTAACATAAATCAAAAACTAAAAACGCCTAATTTAAGTAATCAAACAACTAATAGTTGTCAATCACAGTCAATCCCCTGCAACGGCACCAAAAATTTGGTGCAAAATTTGAGAATATCCACAACTTAACCAGCAAGTGCACCGGGTCGTCCAAGTAATACCTCAGGTAAGTGAGAGTCGATCCCACGAGGATTGATGAACTGAGCAACAATGGTCGAATGATTGGTTTAGTTAGGCAAGTAGAAAAGTTGGTTTGGTGGTTTTCAAAAGCATTAAATAATAAATCAAGAATAAAGAAAGCAATTTAGAGAACTGGAGAGAAATCAATAGGAGAAAACAGTTAAGGTATCGGAGATATTTACTTTTCCGGGTTAAGAGTTCTTACCAACCATTTTAATAATGCATGATTCATTCCATGGCAAACTGTAAATGACTAAATCCTAATCTCTTAGTGATTTAGCCTCCTCTAACCTTCATTAACCACTATTCTCGTGGTCACTTAATTCTGATTAGAGGGTTAAGTTCAAAACTAGTTTATGGCCACAAAAACCCTAACTACCCAAAGCTAACAAGATTATATGTCACATATCCCAATTAGTTCATGTAATTAGCAATTTAGGAGGAAATTATTTTCAAGTTGTTGTTCAAGTGAGCTAACTCTATCGAGAATCCTAAGAACTCATGTAGATAAGGTTCATACTCTCGTTCCACCCAGATTCATAAGATTAAGAACGAAAACAATCCTTAAAACTAAATCAGTATATTAATTAAAATAGAAAAATAATAGTCTTAATCCATAGAAGATAAACGGAGCTCCTAACTTTAATAATGGAGATTTAGTTGCTCATGGAGAAAATAAACCCTAGCATATAAAAGTATGAATGTGCGGAAGGGGAGAGGATTCCCCTCCAGGTGGTGTTTTTCCTAAGGGTTGAATCCTTCCCCTTTTATAACTAAACCTAATGTGATTTGAAACTAAAATAACATATTAAATTCTAAATCTAAAAGATTTTGTTCGTAAATAACTAAAATAAGATAAAAGATAACACTTAAAAGCTAAATCCAACTAAAGATACTCCCTTGAGTTTGACTCGTATTCTGGCATTTAACTGGCATTTTGCTGGCGTTCAGCGCCGGAAATGGGCAGTGAGGGCATTGGTTCTGTCCTTCTTGGGCGCTAAATGCCAGGCTTGGTGTTTAGCACCAGAATTGGCAGTGATTCCGGAAGAAAGTATGGATTATTATATATCGTTGTAAACTCTAGAAGTTGTCTTTCCAACGCCATTAAAACTGTGTCAATTGGACCTCTTTAGCTCAAGTTATACTCGTTGGAATGCAAGGAGGTGAGAGTTGACAGCATCCACTTTCTTCCTTTGTTTTTGCACAAAACTCTGCCAAATTTGCCCGAATTTCACCTGAAATAAGAAAAATACCGCAACAACTCAAAGTAGCATCCAAAGAGTATTTTTGCACTAAAATATAATAAAACTTAATAAATTCCAAGTAAAAACAACTAGAAAACAAGGGAAAAAAGGGTACAAGATGCTCACGTACCAATTCCCTTCCTAGTGACACCGTACCAAACCCTAGAGAAGAATGTAATGCTATATTTTTGAGAAGTGGAACAATGATCAATAAAGAGCCACCACCCCCCTCCAGCCCTAGAAGAACAAGAAAACAATTGAAGACCCTTCCAAGAAACAAAGGGAGGAGAACTTAGAGGAAGCTCCTATACCACCAGAATTCAAAAAAGAAAAAGTAACAATCTATGAATCAAGAATCACATACCCTTAGAGGCTCAAAAAACAAGGTCAAGAGAAGAACTTTTCAAAATTCTCAGATGTCTTTAAGAAACTACAAATCAATATTCCTTTTGCTGAGGTCTTTGAACAAATGCCTCTCTATGCTAAAGTTATGAAAGAACTGCTGTCCAAAAAAAAATCCTTTCAAGAAGATGAAAAAGTAATTCTTACCAAGGAATGCAGTGCCATCATTCAAAAAAAATTGCCACAAAAGTTGAAAGATTTAAGTAGTTTTCAAATTCCCTGCACTATTGGAGACATCACCATTGGCAAGACTCTTTGTGACTTAGGAGCCAGCATCAATCTGATGCCTCTGTCTATGGTTAAAAGGCTATAAATTGAGGAGATAAACCGACCATAATTTCATTAAAATTAGCCGATCAATCAATAAAATTTTCACATGGGATAGTGGAGAATGTATTGGTTAAGGTCGAAAAATTCATCTTCTCCATCAATTTTATAGTTCTTGACATGGAAGAAGACGAGGATGCCTCAATCATCCTAGGAAGACCATTCTTGGCTACTGGACGGGAACTTATTGATGTTGAAAGAGGAGAGCTCACACTGAGGGTTCATGAAGAACGAATAGTTTTTAATGTCTTTCAAAACATACAATATCCAAGAAAATTAGAGGAATCAAAGGATTGCATGTCCATTGAGTTGATTGACACTCTAGTCCAAGAAGTTGTGGACGAAGGAATCCTCGAAGACCCTTCATATCCTAGGGATTCTAAAGCTAAAGAAGAGTTGGACAATGCATGCTTCATGGAAGATAACACCGAGAGGTGCTGTGAAACACCCCAACTACCAACCTAAGAAACTCAACATCAAGCTAATGACGATAAAGAAGCACTTGTTGGGAGGTAACCCAACCATGGTTAGTATTTTCTCTTTTTTTCTTGTTTCTTTATGGTTAAGAGACCTTAGTCATCATCATCATTTTCTTCTCCTTTTTCCTCTTCTTTTGCATACATATTTACCTACTTTTGAATTATGTACTTACCTTTCAAAATGAAAGTTTTATTTTGGTGTTATACGCCAAGCGGCCATGCTCACACGCCTAGCATATGAATTAGGAAAGCTCCGAGGGGAGCATGCATGCAAGGACGCTCGACGTCCTCAACCGATGCCGGGTGTTCTCAAATCAAATACTCCTCATTTAAAATCACGATAATTAGGGTTTTATCTTATCCCTTTTTTATGCACATATGATTTTGTCCATGATTTACACCCATTATTCTGTCAATCTTTATGTTTAATCCAAATCTCTAAGTTTGGTGTAAACCCTTAAGTTTGGTGTTGGTAACACCATAGATCATAAAGAATTGGCACAAGAAGCAGTGATGATAACTGAATAGACTTGGTTAAGATCAGAATAAGATGAATCCTCTCTACTGGTGGTTAGTTATTTTTTCCTTTACTTTCATCTTTTCTATTTTAGTTTTCCTTATTTTTCTCTTTTATTTACTTTTTCCTTCCCTGCGTGCATAACATATTTTATCCTTCTTATTCTACCTCTCGTTCTCTATAAAGACTTAAAATTTGAATGCTTGTTCTTCCAGTAACTATTCTTATGAAGGATATATTGACGAAAAGGTTGAATTAAATAATTCAAAAACAAATAGTGGAGGTGCTTAAGTATATGTGGTTACATTTGAAAAAATCTAAAATGCTTGAATATTGAGAAAACGAAAAAAAATCTTCAAAAATGGAGATTTAAAGAAGTATTATGAGAATTTAATCATCATCAGTTACTTGAAGTAGTTTCAAATTAAAAAAAAAAGTAAAAAAAAAGTTGGAAAAGATCAAAGAAATCAAAAGTTCCAAGGTTCTAAGAACCAATGTTTAGGGACAGTTATGTGCCTGTGATATTTCTGTTTTAAGGATAAACTTGGATAGTAAATCTGAGGGGTACTTTATCACCCAATAACTTGGGACAACTGGACCGAGATTGTCGATTGAAAGTCTGCTTAAGAAGTTGCCTTAAGACAAAACATTAAGAAGTCCAAACAGACTTTGGACATCGATGTTTGGATCAAAACCTTAATTATGTGCTTGTGGTCTGACTATGTCAAGGAGAGGCTTACATAATTAGATCTGAGGAGTGCCTTATCACCCAATACCTTGGGCCAATTAGTTTAGAATTATCGATTGAAAGTTTGTTAAGAGCTGCCTTGTGACAAAAACACTAAGAGTCAAATGCCCGTGAAGATCTTTCCCCTAACCCAAATAAGTAAACTGCCTTCAAGTCATACAAATTCAAAGAATTCTCATAATACAATTCGAATTTTAGTTTTTGAAAATTCCTAAATCCTAAGTATGCAAGATTCATGAAGGATAAGAGAAGTCGAATATAATCACAAGGATTATCATAAATTCTACTTTATGTTTCCAATCTTAAAAGATTTCAAATTCTTTTTCATTAAGATAAACTTTCATTATCTTTCTTTTTGCTTGAAAACAAACAAAGTTTTAAGTTTGGTGTTGTGATGACATGTCATCTTAAGCGATCTTTAAGCTCTTTTATATTTTATTTTCTTAGGTTTTAATCAAATTTATTATGTTTTCTAAAGAAATTTAATAAATAATCAAATATTTGGAGTTGAAATAGTATTTTTATGTTTTCAGGAGTTTTTGGCTAAAAAAATAGCAAGAATGAAAGCTTTTTCACAAAGAAACACAAAGGCAGCAAAAGCGTGGCCCAAGGAACAAAAGCATGCCCTAAGGAAAAGTGGAGCCAAGACACCCTTGCACACCTGGCGTACAAGCCACACGCCAGGCAGCCTCTTCCCATGGCCGACGGACGTCCCTGCATGCCTTCAGCATGCCCGGCGACTCCCACTCCACGCTCGGTGGATTGATGTCCCTGGAAGGTGAATTTTGGACTTTTTACCAAAATTTCTCAAGTACAAGCCCGGATTAAACATAATTATAACTCTCAGGAAGTGACAATTAAGGTCCAAGCTTAATTATCCATATCATTAGAAGTCTTAATCACATCCAAAATATTGAAGACTCTAGAAGATTAGTTATTAATTCTTTCTAGAAACATAAGAAATTTGGTTGTTAGGATTTAATTTGAATTATTGTTTTTGAAATTGAAATTGAAGTCCGTAAGTAGTTATCTTATCTTTAACTCCGAGAGATAAGATTAGGATAGTTTGAATTTGAATTCTAGAATTTAGGATATAAATAAGTGAACTTAGTTCATAGAGAGGACATTCCGTTCCTCAGCATATCTTCTCGTTTTTCTTTCACTTTTCCATGGGTAACTAATCCTCTGCCAAAGGATTAGGAGCTCTATTTATATTTTCTATGGGTTGGGAGCTTTATTTATTTTATTTTAAAGTCTTCCATTAATCTATTTCATAATTAATTTATTTGTTCTTCATTCAGATTTGTGGTATCGGAAAGTATGCTAATCCCTTTTGAATTCTTTTATTATAATTAAAAAATTTGATATTTGAATTATAGCTTGAAAACTCTTTCACATGACTCTTCGAATTCGACTAGGAATAGTGGTTTAATTAGTGTGCGACACATACATGATTTTCAATCACTCTAATTTTGATTAAGTGACATATAATTTGGATTAGAACAACTTTTGAAAATTGTGTTTTTCTTCTAAAGATTTAATCAGAGAGGACTAACTTGAATATGTGACATATAATTCGACCTAAGGACTACTTTTAAATCTTATTAGAAAACTAAATCAGTTTTGTGCTTAATCTCTTGATTAATTAATTGACAACTAATTAATTCTTGAGAAACTGAGGAACCAGAGAATTGAAAATCAGTTACTAAAGATTTGTCGTGAAAGATCTTTGCAAACATTAAGATAAGTAAACAATGTTTGATTTGTCTAAAAGCATAAACATCTCCGAAACCCTTGACTCTCACCATCATTGTCTTCTCTCAATCAACATTCAAGTTTTTCTGTCCGTAAGCATTGAATTGGGTATTTAATTTGATATTTACTTGCTCAATCCTTTAATTCTCGTGGAATGATATCCACTCACTGTAATTTTACTTAAAAAATTCGATGTACTTGCTAGTATTCGTAAGCTTTAATTTTTATTCATCAATATAAACTACAGATAAAAAGTTAAATTTTTTAATTTTATCCTCTTAAGTCTTAACTAATGTATCTATGACTCATTTTAACTAAAACTTTTAAGTTTAGAATTTATATATCAGGAAATATTAATTTATTAAAATTTATGGGTTTTTTTTAATTTTATAACTGTAGTCAGTCTGGAAACATAATGTTAGGGCTTTAATTTTTATTTTATATCTGAAATAGCCTAATCAATTCCAATTTTTTGGAATAAAAGTGTTGTCTTTAACATTTTCTTTTAGAAAAAGAAAATCTTAAGGGAATAACAAATTCTAAGGGTGGAAATAAAAATAATTAGTTGACCGCAGAAATAGAAATAATTTTAAGATTGTGTCTATATTCGTTCTGGATGTGTGGGTGTGTTTTTTACTGGGCTGTTACAGTACGTTGATTGAATATATGGTTTTTTTTTTTAAAATAAATAAACAAAAAACATTTATTTTTCAAAACAAATAAGATGAAGATTATTTTTTAAAATAGTATTTTTTTGGGTTGGAACCAAAATCGGGTAGACCAAATCCGATTTTGGTGAGAATCGGGTGAGGGTTTACGGATCTGTAATAAGAATTGAGGGAGTATGGCCCAATTTTGTGCCACAGCAAAAAAAACTTGATGGGGATCCACCTGATTTTGGTGTGGTCCTCCCACTATAACAAAACGATTCAACTCTAACTTTGCCACATACATCTTTACTCACTCTTTTACTTTCACTCCGTCACCTCCAGTCACTCTCTCCCTTAATAAAATTTACAAAACTATTAATGGTTCCTACTTCCTACTCTAAAGACATGAAGAATATACACAATAATACTTTTTGTAGTAAAATGTGTCATCGGTTTCATCAGATATGTTTAATATTTTTTTCCACTTGTTTTATATGTTGCTGACCAGCAACTTGCAAAATATATTTTTTTAAAGAGTAAATACTCTTTTCGGCCCATGTCCTTTTTGGAAATTGACTACACGTCTCCTAACCTTTTTAAATTACCAAATCGGCTCCTATTCATATACTCCGTGATACCAATTAGCCTTTCCGTTAGTTTCTTCGTTTAAAGTCGTCGAAAAACGCTGAGGTGTAACGTGCAGCCCGTGACATGGCGTTGGATCATCATACGTAGAATACTCTGTGGGCATTGGGACAATTAAGCCCCTGCACACTCAGCAAAGCGACGTCGTTTTGAAAAGAAGCCCTTTGGCTCGTTTATGGTGAAATCTCAGTCTCCCTATTTCTGAACCCTAACACTAGTGCCTCAAGCATGAGCGATCCAGAGCAATCTTCAACCTCTAACACACGCCGTGTCTGGAGGAAGACTATGGTGGGTTCGAGTAGCAATGCATGTGAGGGTATGAAGGCCAAGTTCTAGCACCCTAAATGCAAGTGTGGCACATATGCAGTCATGCAAGAGTCTGGGACAGCCAAGAACCCGGACAGAATCATCCTGGGTTGTTTCTACTATCGCGTAAGTGTGCATCCATCTTCAGTTTATGTAATCAACTTCTTGTGTTGTTTAACAAGTTGTATTTACTATAATGGCGATTGCAGATGGAGCAACATCACTGCAACTATTTTGTTTGGCTGGACAAACTGATTGCTAAACATTTTGGACATGAAGATGACAATGATGTTCAAGGAAGAATGGCTATGCTGGAGAATAGATTGGAGCAACTGGAATTCAAGATTGAGGATGAATATGAAGGAAAATAAAAAAATGTAGTAATACCCATGGTGTATTTGTTATGCTGGCAATGTTAATTCTGTTAACAGCAATTGTGTTTGTAGTGTTTTAGGGTATATTGTGTTGCTGTAAGTGATGCATGGACAAGGTTAAGAGTTAGGTTAATTTGCTCTGTAATTGTATATTCTATATGAATTGAATGTGAATTTTTTTTTGTAAGATTGTAAAGCCTGAACCCATGATAAGTCTGCACAATGTTGTATAAGCTAAAATCATAATGTTTATATTCATACTGCTAAGCACAAAGGCTATTACAAAATCAGCCAAAAAACATGTTCCAGTAGTGTTAACTGTATTACTTCTTACAACTTGACAACCAAAAAACTTGACACTAAAATATTCATAACTATAACTATGATTATGTCATTTCTAAAGTCTTGGTGGCCTAAAACCATATGTTGGCTTGAATCTGTAGGGTGCATTTAGGCCTGGTGTGGGGATAAACGTGAAAGGAGTTGTGGCAGTCCCTGAGCCAGTTGCTCCTTCTTTTGGAAGTTGCTGCTAAGTTGGTGGTTGTGTGGTTTGGGTTGTTGCTTGCTGTAGAGGGGGCTGAATTGTTGGGGTTTTGTCCTGCTGCATAGGTGGCTGAACTGTTGGGGCTGTAGCCTGCTGTTGAGGGTGGTGAACTGTAGGTGCTGGAGGTCTAGTTATTACTTGCTTTGGTCTGAAATTTGGCCCCTGGTTGAGTGTAGTTGGGGTAGTAGGGGTTGAGGGCTCAGTGTTGAAGCTCACACCCTAAACCACATGAAAACAACTCAGCTTAGTGCATTTACTCTTGGGCCAAAAAATTTTATAGTTGCTGGACATGAATCTATAAAATAACATTACCTCTAATGGTGGTGGGCAGACTGTGAAGATTGGATCTCAACTCTTGTCTCTTGTTGGACTGAATTTGGGTTGGAGGTCTTTGGGACTTTTTTCTTTTGCCTTTTTGCTTTAGCCTGTGAAAGACACAAGAGAAGCAAAGTAAACATAGCCATGACAGAAAAAAAAACTCAACTAAGTTTAGGATCTAAGACAGTGGTCTACCACTGGATCAATAGATGTGGCAGTAACATTTTGGGGGACATTTGTTCGAACTCCTTCCCCTGCCTGTGCAAATCAAAAATAACATCTCAACTACTATACTGCTCAATTGAATGGAGGAAATAACAACTACTACAATGAAAAAAAAACATGTAGAACTCCTTTAACCTGTGCTTCCTGCTGATCTAGAGGTGGCTGTGATGATTGGTTTCCATTTTGTTGTTGCCTTGGCTTCTTTCGCTTTGGTTGCCAATTTGGATTTGTAGGAGGGCCTTTGCAAGTCATGTGGTAGTGTCCCTTTTGCCCATATTTACTGCATGTTACTTGGAATGACTTCCTCACCTTGTGACCTTGCTGCTGCATTTGAGACTCAGCCACCACATCAACAGCCCTTTTTTTGGTTGGTATCCTAGGGGGTCTCTTAATGATTGGTGCCTCTGGACGCAGCCTGTTGGTTTCTTCCCAAAACTCCTCAGAGTTCATTGGTTTAATGGAGTCCCCATAAGTAGCCCGAATAGCTTCCATTGTAAGCTATTTGTGGGCAAAATCCTCTGGCCTCAGTTGTTGTTTCCTTAACCTTGATATAGCAGCTACTGCATGCTTGCATGGAAACCATGGTAGGATAGATACATAAATGCAACAGTTACTGAATCAATATTTACTTAAATCACATAACTATTAGCAGCCAAACAATAAGTAGATGATTAAACCTGTTAGTTGCCAAACATTGCAAGCACATGTTTGCCTTTGCAAATTGACAGCCACTCTTGTCTGGTATCTTTGGACTTCAAACAATACCCTTGCTTCATCCCCAACCCACTCTGCTGTCTACTTGTTGCTCTCAGGAATGATGTACTCATCCAGCCTTAGTTGTTGAACTGGAGCCAACTTACCCATGCATTTGCTTAACTTGTGCTTGTGCCCTGCCATTTTTCGCATAATGTAACTTCGAAGCTCCTTGCACATAGTTAAAATTGGCATCTCTCTGTACTCCACGATTTTGGCATTCCAAACTTCTCACATGTTATTGGTGATATTGTCACACTTCGGGCCATGGCTAAAGTAAGCCTTCGTCCATGCACCGGGATCAAACTTCCGTAGATACTCCTAAGCATCCTTGTTCACCTTCTTCACAAGCTCCATGTTGTCTTTGAATTCTCTCATTGTTGTGCTCTTAGCAGCCTTCCAAACTAGCCCTTTTGTGTGCTTGTCCTTAAAGTGCTTGATGAAGTTTTTTCATATATGTAAGACACAATTTCTATGATGGGCTTGTGGCATAACCTCATGCAATGCCTTAGCCAACTCCTGCAATAACAAGTCAGCCAAGAGTTGAATTAACAAGTAAGCACAACACACAAACCATATAACAAAAAGAAACATAAAGAAGGAATTCATGTTACCTTCTGCTGGTCGGACATGAAGTTCCACCCATTGGCAGCCACCGGACCAAGATCATCGTGCAGGATTGAAAGAAACCATTTCCAGGGATCAGTGTTCTCAGCTTCAACTACAGCAAATGCTATTACAAAGAAACTATTATTGGCATCTTGCCCCACAGCTGACAAAAGATGACCACCGAAGTACCCTTTTAAGAAGCATCCATCCAATCCGATCAGAGGGCGACAGCCCGCCTTGAAGCCTTTCTTGCAAGCATCCAGTGAAATGTACAACCTATTGAACAGTGGACGACGCTCCAGTTGAGAAATTACATCAATCATCCCAGTGGAACCTGGATTGCTTCTGTGAATTTCATTTAAGTAGTCATGTAGCTTTCCATATTGTTCTCGCTCCTTTCCAATTGTTTGCACTTTAGCAGCTTTCAAAGCTCTGTATATCATCCTGTAATGTACATTGACATTGTAGTCTTGTTTCATGTGCTCTAGTGCCTCTTTCGGAGTCATTAGAGGTTGAGTTACCAACCTTTTTACCAATTTACTTGTCACCCAAGCTCTATCAGCCATGTTACTGCTCAAATTCTTGCCACAGTTGTGCTCTCCAATGAATGTCTTGATTTGAAAACTTAGACTTTAACTATTATGAGAGAAAAACACCAGCCATGGACAACCCTCCTTAGCACACCTTGCTCTAATCCTCTTGGGTTCATTCTTCAAATACATAAGCTCTTTACCCTCATATACAAAGTAGTCCTTAAGTGCTTGCTTGAACATTGCCATGGTCTCAAAGTGTTGTCCAACCTGAAACTGAACCTCACCATACTCTGCATCCTCATTGAAGTAAGGATATCTTGCCTTATGCTCCTCATCTGAACTAGATATTGGGGAGTTAAATGCCTCAGACTCATATTGATATGGCTTATCTAGGTCTGAGTCCAATTCCTCAGCCACTGGATCTGAATTGGGCTTATCTCTTGCCTCATCATTTGGTTCAACCTCAGCTGGCCCATTACCTTGATCTCCACTAGGCCCAGTATTTGGCACATTGTTTGCTTCTTGTTGGGATAGAACATGTTTTCTTTTTCTTCCAACACACCTTTTTGCCTTCTTCTTCTTAGTCCTAGGAGACATGTCCTTATCATCTATTCTACCAGGTGGCACATTCTTCTTCTTTTTAGGTGTCTGTTGTCTAACACAACTCTTCTTCTTAGTACACTTTTGTCCAGCATCCATTGCCTCTTTCATCCTCACACTAGACTGCTTCTTCCTCACACTCTTCCTCTGTACATTAACTTCCTCATCACTACTACTTCTATCAGATTCGAATCCAGGTGGAGGGGGTCTGTAGGGTTCGTCTTCAGTTGTCTCATATCCGTCATCTGAAGAAGACGAATTTACCTCAACAACATCTGGCCCATATACTGGTTGACTAACATCATGCTCAAAATAAATAACCAGCAAATCTGACTCCACATTCTCCATCTTTTTATCACACATTTCATTGATTTCCTTATCTCCTTTAAGAACATGCAACCCAGACTCTAAATCGGGGGCACTACCATCATACCAATACATCTGTTTGTAGCTTGTATACCCTAAACCCTTGAACATCTCCTCCAAATCCTTGAAATTAAAATAATCTATGTCTAATGGAAGAAATGTCTCAACACTTCCATCGTGGTAGTACAATGCACCATCTTCATCCCATTCAAACCAACCCCCATGATGAAAAACAGGGACTATTTCATATGATATTTATTAGAACAACAATGTGCAATAATTAGAACTTAACTAACTACTTCCATCAGACCTCATTTTAACATTTTAGAACATGTATGGGATGATCACTAATCCAAATCATCATTAACAAAAACCAAGTTCAGGAAAAATATTTTTGAGCAACACAAGCTAACGAAGCTTCAAGATCAGATAGCGACACTAACCTTAGTAGCGCCGTCAGTTCCTCCGTCTGCAGCACCGTCAACGCCTCCGTGTTGGAAGTATCTGTCAGCTTGCTTGGGGGGAAACGTTTCGTTCTCTTAGGGTTTCTTCGTAATTTTGAGTAGAGAACGAGGGTGATGTATGGTAACTGAAGTGTGCACAAGGGGGAGAATGGGATTTCACCCCCAAATGAGCAAAAGAATGCCAAGCAAAACGACGTCGCTTTGCTGAGTGTGCAAGGGCTTAATTGTCCCAATGCCCACAGAGCATTCCACGTATGATGATCCAACACAACGTCATGGGCTGCACGTTACACCTCAGCGTTTTCCGATGACTTTGAACGGAGAAACCAATGGAAAGGCTAATTGGTATCACGGAGTATATGGATAGGGGCCGATTTGGTAATTTATAAAGGTTAGGGGGCGTGTAGTCAATTTTTAAAAAGGACAGGGGCCGAAAAGGGTATTTACTCTTTTTTAAAACTTATTAAACACCGCACATCATATGGATTGTGAACAAATATATAGATTGAACTAATTTAAATGAGATCGGTCCATTTTGATCTCTTAAAATTTTTTCCACTCAACGCTTGCATGTGTGTCCTTTTGGCCTCTGCTCCCCTTTCAACACTTCACCAACATTTCGAATCAGCTTAATCTTTCGAAAATAATTATTTCGACTAACAAATTTCCTCCTAGGATTAATGTGTTTACTTTCGAAGTCATTTCTTGGAAGACGAAACACTTAATCCTAATCCAGTCTTCAATCACTTTAACTGATCATAATTGCCGTTTATCTTCTTCATTAATTCTGACCCGTTTGACACGTCTCTCACGATTCACAATTTCTCTCTCCACCACTTCACCTTCTTCGCAAAGTTACCTCCTTTCTCTTTGAATTCTTTCTGTAACAATGGTCAAACCCCCCTTTAAATTTAAACCTTCCATCTTTGCTTAATTTTCTTGAATTCTCATTTTCTCCACATCTCTTACATTCTTCTTTCTTGTGTTGCTTCTATTTTCTTTCCTTCGTTTTCCTCTGCTCATCAATAGCTGCTACTTCATCTCACGTTGCTGCTCAGGACAAGGGCAAACGTTCTACATTGCAACCATAGGCTCCTCCGGCCTTACACGTGCTAAACCAGGTCATTGATGACCCACAGCTTCAACTTGATGACTGCAGAATCCTTATTCCCTTTACTGTGGGTAAAGATACCCATTGTTTTGTTGGTCCCATTGAGAATTTGGAAAGGGCGAACAGAAAATTCCCTTTCTTCCCCAATGCTCAAGGGGAGAACTTATTGATTAATCAGGACCTTGACATCCTCTTCTTTAACAATCAAAAACCCTTCAGGAATAACCCTAAAATCACCCCTTGTGGAACTGATTTCACAGCCTGGCATGAGCATCTTGCACCGTCGAAGAACGCTGCTTGGGGGGCTCTTGGGATTCAAGACCTTCTGAGACTTTCTCATTTTTCTCCTTCGACACTTCCTTGGATGATTGGAGCCGTAACTTTTTTCTGGAACAGGACTACCAATAATTTTCACCTTCCTTGTGGAATGATTGGTATCTCACTTCTCGATGTAGCTGCCATTACAGGACTCCCGATTAGACCTGTAGATTTTACTTCTGATATGCAGCCTAAGCATCAGTACAACATTGCTCCTATGACTTCCTACAGTGACTTCATTGCTCATCATATGGGCGCAGAGGGTGACCCTATTACAGATGATGAACATGTGGTCTTTTTGTTCTATTGGTTAAACGCAATTATTTTCTGCTCCCAAAGCATTCAAATGCAGAAGCTTTTCCTTCCTCTTGCTGCTTTCCTTCATGAAGGAAATAACCTCAACTTAGCCAAGCTACTTCTAGGGCATATTTTCGAAGAACTTGGCCAGTTTGTCAATTGTCTTCGAAACAATTACTTGATAAGTACGGGAGGCCTTCTTTGGCTTTTCCAACTCTGGCTTAATGCCATTTTCAAAAAAATATATGATAAAGCCTGGAGGTGGTGTTTTAGACAAACAGCATATCGAAGGCTTTCACTTGGCTAATTTCAAACCAAATTTTTTAGAAGCTCAATCGAATGAAGATCGATTTTGGGCTGTTTTTTTCTTTTTTCCACTCCTGTAAAGATTTTCATAATGAGGACCTCAATTTCACCCCTTTTCTGCATCGAAATTGTGGTCCTGCCCGGCTCGAACATCTCTTCGTCCCCAATGAAACCGAAGAGAAGGAACTTCCCAACATAAGTTGGGCAAATCTACTAGCTGTGCAAGTGATTCCAACAGGACTACCTCAACACAAAAAGGAATGCTTCAAAGCCACTCTGTATGCTCCTCACTATACAGCCAGGCAACTAGGCTTCTCACAAGCTATCCCCACTCCACTCCCCAGGAACAGCAAACCCTTTTGCCATGTCACTTTGGCTTCGAAGAAAGAGCTTGATGTTTGCCTCTCAGAGGGTTATAATCATCTTGTTTATGATCGAAGCTCATTCATTACAAAATCTTGCTTCGATTGGTGGACCACTTACTATTCTAAGTACAGTCGTACTTTAGAAGAGATCAAGCGTTTTGTTGTCCGAGTGGTCTCTGCTGCTGAAGGCTCTCCCAAGATACCTCCAAAAAGGAAAGCCGAAGCTACAGCTTTTTCACGACAACCGCCAAAGAAAAGTCGACGAACTCCTTCAAGAGCTTCTAGAAGGGTAATTACTCTTTATTTGTATATATATATTTAAACCGAAATTCTTCGAAAACCACATCCGCTTGCAATCCTCTTGATTTCACCCTTTTTTCAGTTACAGTTGCAACAATCGAGCGAAAGCTCTTCTGATGATAATGAGCCATCCATCCAAAATCTCTTTGCTGCATCCTCGAAGTTGGATGATACAATTGATTCGGATTCAGGCTCTCCTTTGATTTGAAGAAAAAGACCTGTTCCGGTAATATTATATTGTTTTCAAATATATTGATTCAATTAGACTACTTCGACTGATGTTTGTTATATTTTAGCCTGTTACTGCTGCTCAATCAATCACTTCAACTCTTGCACCTGACCAACCACCTCAAAAACATCAACAAGATTTAAGACAGAAAGCATCTCATTCATCAATTCAAACTATTGAATCTGCTGAACCTCGCCAGGTAGCTCCTCCAAATTTAATTGAGACCCAAGTAGTTGATTTAACAGAAGAATGTGTTCACCATTCTCCAACACAGGTTTTAAGTATTGAACATTCTTCTCCACTAAACCAAGTTGTAACCTCTACTGGATTCCAAACGGCTCCTAATTCTGACTCTCCTTCTCGAGTCCCTGAAACTATTGCCACCGATTCAGATTCACCATCCCGAGTTTTGGAAACCATCCCTTCTCCACAAAGAATTTCTAGTCCATTCAAGAATGCTAAACTTCTAACTCCTCCCGGTTTAGGATCTAGAGATCTGGGCATAGTCTCTGAATCCACGGATGCTGACCTGATTACACTAGTTACCATCCTGAATCAGGTTGTTCAGGAGGATAAGGTGCCCATTTCTACCACCGCACTTACAGGTCCTTCTACATCCAAATTCCCACCTAAGCCGAGTGTTAGTTCTCGAGAACAACTTTTGGCCCTTCTCAAGCTTCTGGATTATCCACCTGTTGAATGGACAAATAATGCAACCTTGAACCCAATTCTGTCTGATGTCCTAGGTTCATCTCTTGAACTTCAGGTTCTATCCCAACACTCTGCTATAAATAGAAAATTCATAAAAGTTGCTGACATGTGTATATCTGCTCAAGATAAGCTGCAAGAAGTCAAAGATAAAGTGGCTAAAATTTAGTTTGAATCAAATAGCTATATTGCAGATCTCCAGCCTATAAAAGCTTCCCGTGAAAAATTTTACTTAAGAATCTCCCAAGCCTTTTCCGCTCAAGCTTATTATGACAAGGAAGAAAGAGAACTCGAAACAGAATTTGCTCAAATCAATGAGAAACTTGCCGAAATTTGAAAGAGGAAAGCTGATATAGCAACACCTCTAGCCACTATCCAACACAAGAACCAGAAGCTTGTACAATAAATTCGTTCCATTGAGGCCAAACAAGAAGAATATGAGAAGCAGCTTGGCAAGGATCAATACGAAGAATATGAGCAAATTGAAGCACTTTCGGATCTGGTCAGTGAAAGGATTAAGCTACATTCAGACTTAGCAAAGCTTTTGGCGCCTTACCTTTCTCCTCCTTAAGGTTCAATGCTTGTAATGATTTCCTTTGTTTTTTATCCACAGACTGATGAACGAAATTCTTATGCCGGTATAGAAATTAGCAATGAATCCAATCGTGAGTATAGTCTAACCGACATGCAAATATCACATCAAACAATTCTAAAATCTATGACCGAGAGTATTAGTCCCGGGTCGTCCTCCCTAGGAATTGCCTTAGAATGCACATTATTGATTAGCAAGTATTTTATGGTTTTGAGAGTTGGTGCAAGAATTCAAGCTAACAAAGGTAAACAACAATTGATTAAGATAAAGGTCTTGGCTAAGGGTGAGTATTGGAAGTTCCATCATTGTAGTTTCCTTCAATTGTGATAACAATTGACTATTGCTCCACTTAGTTAACCCCCTAATAATGGAAGAAATTTAAGAGGAAGTAACTAACTTGAGTCACAAGTCCTAGTCTAACCCTAGGGAAGTCTAGCTTTAGTGCACTCCAAGTCAATTAGCAATTCTCAATTCCCAATCAACAATTGACATCCACTACTCAAGTGTCCAATAACTCAATCCCTAAGCCAAGTAAGAGAAATCTACTCCATAGCTAGGGTTGTCATTTTCACAAATAATTGGTGGGTAATCATACGAGACATGATGAAATTGAGATAAAGGAATTGAATTAAACCTATCTAATTCAAGAAATCATCAACAATCAAGTAATTGAATAAAATTCCTCAATTCATTAATCAAAATTCAAAGTAACAAGGTCACAAACCTAAAGTCCAAGTGAATGAATCAAAAGAGCACTAATTGAGAGTAGAAGAAGAGTAGATTTACAACTTGTATCAAAGCAAAAGTGAATTAACAATGGATCTCACCAAGAAATCAAAGGAGAATTGCAATGGAGAGAGTAAAATCCTAGAGAGAAGTTGGAGTTTTGATAAACCCCAATTTTATGGTTTATCTTGTGCTTATTTTGAGGGATTTTATCACCTTTTCTCACATTTATTCAATGAAATAGCATAGTTTTGCAATTCTCCCTTGATTTGTGCTTAAATGTGAAAACATGCTTTTTAGGCCCTAAAATAGCTAAATTTAATTCACTTTAATTCCATTCGATGCCTTGATATGTTTGTTGAGTAATTTCAGGTTCATAAGGCAAGTATTGGATGGAAGAAGTGAGAAGAAAAGCATGCAAGTGGGAGAACTCATGAAGAAATGAGGGAACCGTAAAGCTGTCAAGCCTGACCTCCTGGCACTCAAACGACCATAACTTGAGCTACAGAGATCCAAATAAGATGGTTCTAGTTGCGTTGGGAAGCTAACATCCGGGGCTTCGAAATGATATAAATTTTGCCATATGTTGCTTCGCGTTCAGGGGCGCGCACGCGCACTTTGCGCGCGCGCACCGATGCTGTCCGTGGCCCACTTTAATGAAATCGCCCCCAGCGATTTTGCAGTTCATTTTGGTCCCAATCCAACCCATTTCTGATGCTATTGAACCCAAGGATTGAAGGAGGAATGAACCAAGCAGTCATAGTTTAGTTTTCATCATGTTTTAGAGTAGAATTCTAGAGAGAGAAGCTCTCTCTTCTCTCTAGAATTTAGGGTAGTTTAGGTTTAATTTTCTTAAATCCAACTTTTAATTCTTGTTTTGATTTGGTTTCTCCTTTTAATTTCTTGTTGTTACATCTCTACTCTTCTAGTTTTTACTTGTCCATTTCTTTTATTTTGTTTCTTTTATGTTCATGAACCTTGTTGGATCTTAATTTTCCTTTAATGCAATTTTATGTTTGATGTTATTTTTATTGTTGATTTGAGTTATTGATTTTACTTTTCTTGCTATTGGTAGTTGGTAGATTTTATTATTCTTGCACATTTACTATGCTTTCCATGTATGCCTTCCAAGTGTTTGATAAAATGCTTGGAAGGATGTTAGAGTAGATTTGAGCATTCTTGGCTTGGAAAGAGTAATTGGGCAATCTTGAGTCATGAAAACCCAACTCATGTTGGTGATCTAGAGTTGTTAGCTAATATTGTTTCCATTGACGCTAATCTTTTGCTAATTAAATTAGTGAGTTGATTAGGACTTATGGAATATTATTTCCATTGACGCTAATCTTTTGCTATTTTAATTAGTAAGTCGATTAGGACTTTTGGATTGAGATTAGCTAGTCTCATTAGACTTTCTTCCAATGTTGGAGATGACGTAATGAGATAAATTCTTGTTATTATTGTGGTGTGATTAATTAGTCTTGTTTGACATTCTCCCTATTTGTTGGAGTTAACTAAATAAGATGAATTAATCATTGCATGACTAGGATAGAAAGCCTATGATCTCAACACTTGCCATGAATGTCTCTCTTTATTAATTGCTTTCTTTAATTGCTCTCTTTACTTTTCTTGTCATTTATATTTTATTGCCCTCTCACCAATGAAAACCCCCTTACCCCTTTCATAGCCAATAATTGAGCACTTCATTGCAACTCCTTGTGAGACGACCCGGAGTCTAAATACTCCGGTTAATTCTTATTTGGGGTTTGTACTTGTGACAACTCAAATTTTTGATTGAGAGGATTGTTTGTTGGTGTAGAACTATACTTGCAACGAGATTTCAATTGTGAAATTCTATACCGACATGACAATTCTCTTTAAATCAAAATGGCGCCGTTGCCGGGGAGTTGCAATGGTGTTACATTATTGGCTATTGTGAATATGTGAATATGTTTGCCTTTTGTTTGTTTGTTAGTTTTTGTTAGATTTAGGACTTTGTTGCTTATTTTTGTTAGTTTTTGTTTTTGTTTGCTACTATGAATTCTCATCACTTTGGCTATGAGTTTGTCTCAAATTATGTTGTAGGGAATGGGAACTACAATGAGGATATGCATCAAGGATGGAATAATCAAAGATGGGAGGAGCCTCAAGGGATTGATCAACCTTCTTGGCAACAACAACCTCCGAATTCTTATGGGTATAACTCTCATCCTAATGCATATCAATCTAATGGATGTGGTGACCCTTATTGTGATTGTCAACAACTACCACCACATTCCTATGAACCATCCCCTCAACATGACTTTGAACCACCTTACTCACACGCCCCTTTTCACCAAACACCTCCATATGACCCTAATCCTTATCCATCATACCAACCACCTTATGAACCATATGAACCATACATGGAACCACCACCATTCTAACACAATTACTCTCAAGAACCACTTCAATATACACCATCTCCATACCCTTACCAAGGTGAACCAACTTCCAATCATGAAACCTTCCTCCCAAACAATGAACCTTCTCTTCCACCATCACCTCCCGATGAAGCCCCCACACATGAATTGAGAGATCTTGAATCTCATATCTTAAGGTGACAAGAGGAGGATGAAAAGAAGTTTAAAGAGCTAGGAGCCAAGGTGGCTATCCTAGTGGAAGCCGTTAGCAATATGGCCTCCTCCCAACTAAGTAATCAAGGAACTCCCATTGACGAATGTGGAGAGGCAATTAAGGAGCATAGTGAGGGAGTGAGTTTAGAGCTTTAAGATGAAGAAGAGGAGTTGAAGAAAGAATTGCCACAAGGGGAAGAAGTTGAGATAATTGAGCCGGAAGAAGTGGTTGAAAACCTAGGAGATGTTGGAAGTCCATGGGAATGTAGCATTAGAGAGCCCTCTTTCAAGAAGCTTGATATTGATGTTGAGGAGGGTGTACAACCTCCAAGACATATCATGGTGGAAAACTTTGAAGAGGTTGATCAAGAGATGGATTCAATCATTGAGGAGTTCCTATCTACAATTGGATCCTCTCCCATTGGGTTTGACATGGAGATCAAAGAGGAAGATGCACAACCTCTCATGCCCTTGGTGAGTAATGAAGAAGAGATTGAATTGAAAGCAAGCCACCAAGAGGAAGAGGTTGAAGTTAAGGAAAGTTGTAAAGAGGTGGAGGTAATCAAGGAAGAGTACAAGGGAGTGGAACTTGCAAGATCATTGGAGACATCCCTTCCTAAGTCACCATCCAATACAACATTCAAGTGGGTAAAATTCTTATCCCTAAGCTTCACTTTCTCACTTGAATATGGGTTGATTGAAAATGATGGTCAACTTAGAGCTCTTTGTGGAGTTAAGAGTAAGAGAGAGTTGTGTAGTGGTTGGAAACATTACTCTACGTTCATAATGGTTGCATGCTCAAAGTTGAATGGCAATGGTTGATGTAGAACCAAATTTCATGGGTCTAGGAAGTTGTTTGGAGGCTTCTTTGAGAATTCCAAGGCTAAACCACCCAATTGGAGCTATGATGATCAACTTGAAGATGGGTGCAAAAACAAGATTTGGGATCCGAGAGTATATGAGGATCAATTTGGGAGCTCATATCTTGGAAAGAATCTCACCCAAGCTTGGTGGAAATGGTTGGAAATTCTGACAACCAATTGAGGAGCAAGCATTCTTGGAGGATCAAGGATGAATACAAGCATAAGCCACCATGACAAGGAGCCTCCCAAATGTCCAACTTAAGGACTTAAACTAAAAGTGCTAGGTGGGAGACACCCTACCATGGTAAACCCTTTCCACTCTCTTTTAGATTTGGTTAATAAGTGATTTGAGTTGCCATTATAGGTAGTTTTTGTTATTTTCTATACTCTTATACATTTTTCTTTGATTGATTGGTTGTTTCTTAGTTTGTTTTGATTAGTTTAGATTGTTGTTAAAGTAGGTTGCTTGAGGTACAAGTTTTGTTTGTTTTGTCTTTGAAAATTTTTCAAAAAGTTAAAGATTTTTGTTGAATTTGAATTTTGGTTGCTTTAGAATGTTTATAGGTTAGGAGAGTGTTGAATTCTGTTTTTATGTTTCAAAAAAAAAAAAAAACGAGCATCGGCGCCCAAGCGCGCTGTGCGCTCGCGCGCCGTTGTGGTTTCACAACTCCTAGTACTATAATCCGAGAGTTGTGCCCACTTTATGCCTACTTTGTGCCAGGCGATCCGCGCGTAAGCACGCATGGCGTGCGCGCGCCAATTGTCCCTACCGCATCCGCGCCCAAGCACGCATGGCGCGCGCGCGCGAATTGTCCGTGCTGCATCCGCGCCTGAGCACGCATGGCGCATATGTGCGGATTTGCACTCTGTTTTTCTCCTTTCTCCTTTCTCCTTCTTTCTTCTTTTCTTCTTCTTTCTTTCTATTTTTTTTTCTTTCTTTCTTTTTTCTTCTTCCTCTCTTGGAAAATTTTTTTCTTTCTTTTAAAAATAAAAAAACAAAAAAAATTTTTAAAAAAAATAAAAAAAAATTAAAAAAATATAAATAAAAAAATTTCTCTCTTTTCTTTCATCTTCTTTTATTGCATTTCCTTGTTTTCATTCATTGCATTTTAATTTTATTTTTGTAACTTGTTTTCCATTTTCTTTTCTAAGTTTCTTATTTTAATAAGGGTGTTGGATTCTCTTACTCAATTGTTGAGAATTTCTTGGTTAATCTTGGTGCTTCTTGACTTGTTTGATATTGTTGGGTGATGAAACTTTTAAATCAATGCTTAATCTTGTATGACTCTTATATTCTTTGTGCATTGATATGAACTTGTATGTCTTTCATGACCCACTCTTTCTAGTTGAACTTGATACTTTTGAATGCTCTTCATGCGTTAACTTGTTCTTGCATCAAGTATTAGTTAATATGCCTTTGCTTGAATTGCTTTCTCACTCACATGTTGTAGCTACCATGTATTTGAGAATCATACTTTTATTTGGCATTAGCCCTCGCCTATGTTCTATTTGCTTTGATATCTTTGTTATAGGCGTAATTTTCTTTCTTTTTCTTTCCTTTTAGGTTGGCCACCAAGAAGGAAAGGAATGAGAAAGCTTCTAAATGGGGCAACAAACAAGTCCACCTGCACAACCTTTTGAAGGAACTCATCAATTGTAGAAATCCGTCCACCTTGCTCTTCTTTGCATGCACCGAGGACGGAGCAAATTTTTAAGTGTGGGGAGGTCGTTCGACCGATCTCCATGGGTAACAATTTTCTTTCAACACCAATTCTTGATTTCCTTTGCTAGTTAGTTGTTACATTGCATGATAGGTTGCATGTTAGTTAGAACTTGTACATATTTTTACCACTTCCTTTTTATGTTAGGACTACTTGGTTAGGGTGATGATTTCTTTTCCAAGAAAATAAATTGTTTTTAGGGCACCCTACCAATTTGAAAAAATTTTTCTTGTTGAACTTGCTCAAAGAATTTATTCTGGAACATGATTTTTGAGCTAAGAACACAAGCATGTGAGTTTTGAGCCCTATGGTGTGGTTACATCTTATAACCACTTATTTTCCATTCTTGTGTGCATTATTCTTTTTCTATTATTGTAATCTTTGATTTGTTTGATTCTTTATGTCCATTATTCCATGCATACATGCATTTATATGATTGAGGCCATCACTTCATTTAGCTCACTTATCCAAATAGCCTACCTTTCATCAACTATTGTTAGCCAATTTTGAACCTATTTAATCCCTTTTGTTCTTAATGTTAGCACATCACTACCCTTAACTGAAAAATAATAAATGTCCTTAATTTGGATCTTTGATTAGCTTAGGCTAGTGAGAGTGTGTATCATTTGGGTATGGGAAACTTGGGACATTGGTTGAGGTAAAAGTGTATTTTGTATTTTTGATTGAAAATTTTGGGAATTGGGTACATACTCGTGTATTAATTATGTTTAAACCATATGCATTGATGCTCTTGTATATACTTTATTGAAAAAAGAAAAAAAAATCTACAAAATAAAGAAAAAAATATAGAAAAAAAAAGAGAAGAGAAAAAGAAATAAAAAGGGGACAAAATGCCCCAAATTAAAGTTCAATAAAAATCAATGCATATGGAATGTGAATTAAAAAGAATGCATGGGCATGTGGAAAAGTGGGAATCATGGGTAGCTAGGTACTATATTAGAATTGTATAGGTTGTTATATGTGTTTAGTGAGAGCTTAGGCTAGTCAAAGATTCAAATTCCAAGCTCACTTGACCATATGCATCCCTACCTTGACCCTAGCCCCATTACAACCTATGAATAAGTCCTCATGATGAATGTATGCATGCATTGAATAATTGTTGATTGTTAGATGAAAAACAAATCATAGAAAGCATGATTAGAAGAGAATTGAGTGATCAACCCTATACACTAGAGCGACTAGAGCGGATACACATCCGGTGAGGGTTCGATGCTCAATTCCTTGTTCCCGGCTTTTATGAGCTTTTCTTCTTGCAAGTCTATTTGAACTTCATTTTAATATTTGAATTGGTAGGATTCATGAATCATCATACTACTTAGCTCTATATGTGCATATATGTTCTTGGAGATTGATTTACTTTTAACCAAGTAGGTAGAATCATTTTGCATTTAGTTGCATGCATGTAGATAGGTGCATATAGCTTCTTTGCATTGAATAAATGTTCATACCCTTTTCTTGTCATTCTTTATTCTTAGCATGAGGACATGCTTGGTTTAAGTGTGGGGAGATTGGATAAACCCCAATTTTGTGGTTTATCTTGTGCTTATTTTGAGGGATTTTATCACCTTTTCTCACATTTATTCAATGAAATAGCATGGTTTTGTAATTCTCCCTTGATTTGTGCTTAAATGTGAAAACATGCTTTTTAGGCCCTAAAATAGCTAAATTTAATTCACTTTAATTCCATTCGATGCTTTGATATGTTTGTTGAGTAATTTCAGGTTCATAAGGCAAGTATTGGATGGAAGAAGTGAGAAGAAAAGCATGCAAGTGGGAGAACTCATGAAGAAATGAGGGAACCGTAAAGCTGTCAAGCCTGACATTCTGGCACTCAAACGACCATAACTTGAGTTACAAAGATCCAAATGAGGCGGTTCCAGTTGCGTTGGAAAGATAATTTTGCTATATGATGCTTCGTGTTCAGGGGCGCGCACGCGTACTTTGTGCGCGTGCGCCGATGCTGTCCGTGGCCCACTTTAATGAAATCGTCCCCAGCGATTTTGCAACTCATTTTGGGCCCAATCCAACCCATTTCTGATGCTATTGAACCCAAGGATTGAAGGCGGAATGAACCAAGCAGTCATAGTTTAGTTTTCATCATGTTTTAGGGTAGAATTCTAGAGAGAGAAGCTCTCTCTTCTCTCTAGAATTTAGGGTAGTTTAGGT
Source organism: Arachis hypogaea (assembly GCF_003086295.3). Taxonomy (NCBI): domain Eukaryota; kingdom Viridiplantae; phylum Streptophyta; class Magnoliopsida; order Fabales; family Fabaceae; genus Arachis; species Arachis hypogaea. The sequence goes on along the minus strand of NC_092048.1, from coordinate 99,111,613 downwards.
TTAATTTTCTTAAATCCAACTTTTAATTCTTGTTTTGATTTGGTTTCTCCTTTTAATTTCTTGTTGTTACATCTCTACTCTTCTAGTTTTTACTTGTCCATTTCTTTTATTTTGTTTCTTTTATGTTCATGAACCTTGTTGGATCTTAATTTTCCTTTAATGCAATTTTATGTTTGATGTTATTTTATTGTTGATTTGAGTTATTGATTTTACTTTTCTTGCTATTGGTAGTTAGTAGATTTTATTATTCTTGCACATACTATGCTTTCCATGTATGCCTTCCAAGTGTTTGATAAAATGCTTGGAAGGATGTTAGAGTAGATTTGAGCATTCTTGGCTTGGAAAGAGTAATTGGGCAATCTTGAGTCATGAAAACCCAACTCATGTTGGTGATCTAGAGTTGTTAGCTAATATTGTTTCCATTGACGCTAATCTTTTGCTAATTAAATTAGTGAGTTGATTAGGACTTATAGAATATTGTTTCCATTGACGCTAATCTTTTGCTATGTTAATTAGTAAGTCGATTAGGACTTTTGGATTGAGATTAGCTAGTCTCATTAGACTTTCTTCCAATGTTGGAGATGACGTACTGAGATAAATTCTTGTTATTATTGTGGTGTGATTAATTAGTCTTGTTTGACATTCTCCCTATTTGTTGGAGTTAACTAAATAAGATGAATTAATCATTGCATGACTAGGATAGAAAGCCTATGATCTCAACACTTGCCATGAATGTCTCTCTTTATTAATTGCTTTCTTTAATTGCTCTCTTTACTTTTCTTGTCATTTATATTTTATTGCCCTCTCACCAATGAAAACCCCCTTACCCCTTTCATAGCCAATAATTGAGCACTTCATTGCAACTCCTTGTGAGACGACCCGGAGTCTAAATACTCCGGTTAATTCTTATTTGGGGTTTGTACTTGTGACAACTCAAATTTTTGATTGAGAGGATTGTTTGTTGGTGTAGAGCTATACTTGCAACGAGATTTCAATTGTGAAATTCTATACTGACACGACAATTCTCTTTAAATCAAGTTTCTCTCTCTAAAAGAAAATGTAACTAACTCCTCAAAATATCTAAAAATGTCTAATTATCTCAATCCCCCTATTCCTTGGTCTTCTTATGCTCTTCCCGCCAGAACTCTGCCCCAAAACAGGGTCTGCAACTGCCTGAAATTGCTGGTCACGTTTTCTCCTTAAAAAATCATGTGCGGCTATCGGCGCGTACGCGCACAGCACGGGTACACGTCCCTGGGGCTTTTTGTAATCCATGCGCAGGCGCGCAGTGCGCGCGCGCGTCCAAGGATTTCTGGCCCGGCCATATCAATGCGCCAGCTTCTCGCTTTGGCTCCATCGCGCCGGCTCTGAGGATGTGCATCCACGTGTACGCGTACGGTACGTGTGCGCGTCCATGCCCAAGTTCCAAAACTCTAATTTCTCCATGCTCCTTCCCTTTTATGCATGCTTCCTGGTGTGGAATTTCTAACCATAAACTAACCGGCAAGTGCACCGGGTCGTACTAAGTAATACCTCAGGTGAGTGAGGGTCGATCCCACGAGGATTGATGGATCAAGAAACAATAACTGAGTGATAGGCTTAGTCAAGCAAATAGAAAGTAATGTTTGGGAATTCAAAAGACATTAAACAATATAAAGAATATTGAAGAAAGGCAAGTAAGTAAATTGGGAATAAACTATGGAGAAAACAATTAAGGTTTCAGAGTTATCTAATTGTCCAGATTAACTTTTCTTACTAACTATTTTAATCATGTAGGATTTAATTTATGGCAAACTATATGTGACTAGACCCTAATTCCTTAGACCTTTCTAGTCTCCTCTAAAATTCATCAACAGCCAATTCCTTGGTCAATTAATTCCAATTAGAGGGTGATGATCAAATTCCAGTTTATATGCCACATAAACTCTAATTACCAAAAAATAAAAGGATTATATGTCACGTATCCCGTTAAATCCAGATAATTCAAATTTAGGAGAATATGTTTTCAAGCTGTTGTTCAAGTAAAGAGCTTTTTCAAGTTATACAAGAACTCAAATAGAAAGAGGGTCATACTTCCGTTCCACCCAAATTCATAATATAAAGAGCAAAAAAAATTCTTAAATTATAAATCCATACATGAATTAAAATAGAAAAAGTAATAAAATTAATCCATACAAATAGACAGAGCTCCTAACCTTAACAATGGAGGTTTAGTTGCTCATGGTTCAGAGAAGAAAATAAGGATTCTGATAAAATGTATTTTGGTAGTCTAGAATGGGGATCCCTAAAAGAGAAGTTTCTTTTCCCTTTTATATCAAATCCTCATTAATTTAAAATCTAGTATCTAAAACTAAAATAATATCTTTTCCTAAAAATAATATTTGAATTTAAATTAGAATTAATTAACAAGTCTTCAATTAATGGTGGAGACCACTCGTTTTGTCCATTTTGCAGCTTCTAATATATGTTTTTTGGCCTGAAATTTGAGTCAAAACAGCCCAGAAATCGTTCCCAGCGTTTTTCTATGTTTTCTGCACGTGTCGATGGTCTTCTTCGCGTGTCACGCGCACGCGTCAGTCACGCGTATGCGTCGCTGAGCAAATCTTCAAATCACGCGTACGTGTCAGTCACGCGCACGTGTTGCCATGGAAAGCTCTAAATCACGCGCATGCGTCAATCACGCGTATGCATCGCTCCTCGCTGCCATCTCCTTTGGTTCTTATGCTGCAGAAACTCCATTAAATCCAGTCGAATGCTACCTAAAATAAACAAAATTGCAAAAGACTCAAAGTAGCATCCATATTGGCTAAAAGATAATTAATTCTTTATTAAACTCAACAAATTAGATGCAAATTCACTAGGAAAAGATAGGAAAGATGCTTACGTATCACTTCCATCCTCTCCTCCAAGCCATCTCAGCCCTATAAGCTCTGAATTACTTAACGCACGGATCAGGGCATCGAATGGTAACAGAGGAGGATTAAAATATATCTAGTTCAATGCGAAAGAAGCATGTTTTCATCCATGAGGCAAAATTGCAAGAGGAACACAAAATCATGCATTTTTATATGAATAAGTGTGAGAGATCATTGATAAAACCCTCAAAATCTATACCGGATAAACCCTAAAACGGGGTTTATCAACCTTCCCACACTTAAACTATAGCATGTCCTCATGCTAAAGGAAAGCAAAAGATCAAAGGATTATAAGAGAATGAGATTCATGGGATGCAATCTACTTACGTGAATGCAACTAGGATGTATGCCACTATCTACTTGGTCAAAAGCAATTCAATCTTCCTGGAACATATATACATAGGCACATAGGGCAAGATGATAAGCAATGCATGAACTCTACCAATTCTAATAATCAAAGTGAAGTGTGCACAACTTGCATGAAGAACACTCGCGAGAGTCGGGAACAAGGGATTGAGCTTCGAACCCCTCACCGGAAGTGTTTGCACTCTATTCGCTCGATGTATAGGGTTGATCACTTAATTTCCCTCTACTTCATGCTCTTCCAAAATTTGTTCTTCCTCTAACAATCAACAATTGTTCTATGCATGCATACATATATCATGAGATTTTTCCTTAGGTTATAATAGGGTTAGGGTTAAGGTAGGGTTATATATTTGGCTAAGTGGGCTAAAAATTGAATCCTTTGATTAACTTAAGCTCCCCACCTAGCCTATATAACATCCTATACAATTATGTACTAACCTAACTACCCATTCCTCACTCTTTCACATACTCATGCATTTACTTTTGATCATTATACATATGCATTGATTTGTCTTCAAGTCTTACTTTGGGGTATTTTGTCCCCCTTTTTTTTTCTTTTCTTTTCTTGCTTTGTTTGTTTCTTCTTTTTTCTTTTTTTTCATTATTCCTTTTTCTCCTCTTTTTGTTTTCTTCTTCCCTTTTTTTTTCTTATCAACGCATATGGTTTACACATTTGGTCAACACATGAGTATGTATCCCCTTTCCAATATTTTTAACAAAAACAACAACATGCTCTTACCTCAACCAATGTCCCCCCCTCTCCGGTTTTCCCACACTTGAATGACACACACACACTTTAGCCTAAGCTATTCAAAGATTCAAATCGGGACATTCATGGTTTTCCACTTTTGGCTTGTAATGTGCTAAAATTAAGAATAAGTGGATTAAGCGTAGGCTCAAAGTTGGTTGCAAAGGTTGTTATAAGGTAAGGTCATTTGGGTAAGTGGCTAAGTGAATTGATGGCCTCAATCATGTACATGCATTCATACATATAACAATGGACATATAGAGTCAAACAAATTAAGGATCACAACCATAGAGAGAGAACAACGCACACAAGAAGGAAGGTGGTGCACGAAATTGCGATCATCAACAATGGCTCCCAAAGACTTGGGGCTCTTAAACGTGAATCACACTTTGTCACAACTACGCACAACTAACCAGCAAGTGCACTGGGTCGTCCAAGTAATAAACCTTACGTGAGTAAGGGTCGATCCCACGGAGATTGTCGGCTTGAAGCAAGCTATGGTCACCTTGTAAATCTCAATCAGGTGGATTCAAATAGTTATAGCATTTTGATAATAAAAATATAAATAAAATATAAACTAGGATAGAGATACTTATGTAATTCATTGGTGAGAATTTCAGATAAGCGTATAGAGATGCTTTCGTTCCTCCTGAACCTCTGCTTTTCTGCTGTCTTCATCCAATCATTCCTACTCTCTTCCATGGCAAGCTGTATGTAGGGCATCACCGTTGTCAATGGCTACATCCCATCCTCTCTGTGAAAATGGTCCAATGCGTTGTCACTGCATGGCTAATCATCTGTCGGTTCTCGATCGTACTGGAATAGGATTTACTATCCTTTTGCATCTGTCACTACACCTAGCACTCGCGAGTTTGAAGCTCGTCACAGCCATCCCTTCCCAGAGCCTACTCGGAATACCACAGACAAGGTTTAGACTTTCCGGATCTCAGGAATGGCCGTCCATGGGTTCTAACTTATATCACGAAGACTCTAATATCTCGGACTCGGTTCCCTGTATTAGATATCTAAGAGATACTCATTCTATCTCATCTTCATGTAGAACGGAAGTGGTTGTCAGGCACGCGTTCATAGGTGAGAATGGTGATGAGTGTCACCTAATCATCACATTCATCACGTTCTTGGGTGCGAATGAATATCTTAGAATAGGAATAAGCTTGAATTGAATAGAAAAATAATAGTACTTTGCATTAATTCTCAAGGAACAGCAGAGCTCCACACCTTAATCTATGATGTGTAGAAACTCTACCGTTGAAAATACATAAGAACAAGGTCCAGGCATGGCCGAATGGCCAGCCCCCTAAACATGATCAAAGATGATCCGAAGATTAAAACTAAAGATCAGATGTAAATACAATAGTAAAAAGTCCTATTTATACTAAACTAGTTACTAGAGTTTACAGAAATGAGTAAATGATGCAGAAATCCACTTCTGGGGCCCACTTGGTGTGTGCTTGTGCTGAGCATTGAGCTTTACACATTTAGAGGCTTATTTTGGAGTTGAACGCCAGTTTGTAACCTGTTTCTGGCGTTTAACTCCACTTTGTAACCTGTTTCTGGCGTTTAACTCCAGAATGCAACATGGAACTGGCGTTGAATGCCAGTTTGCATCATCTAAACTCGGGCAAAGTATGGACTATTATATATTTCTGGAAAGCCCTGGATGGCTACTTTCGAACTCAATTGAGAGCGCGCTATTTGGAGTTATGTAGCTCCAAAAAATCTACTTTAAGTGAAGGGAGGTCAGAATCCAACAGCATCTGCAGTCCTTTCTCAACCTCTGAATCTGATTTTTGCTCAAGTCCCTCAATTTTAGCCAGAAAATACCTGAAATCACAGAAAAATACACAAACTCATAGTAAAGTCCAGAAATGTGAATTTTATTTAAAAACTAATAAAATATACTAAAAACTAACTAAATCATACTAAAAACTGTGTAAAAATAATGCCAAAAAGCATATAAATTATCCGCTCATCACAACACCAAACTTAAATTGTTGCTTGTCCCCAAGCAACTGAAAATCAAATAGGATAAAAAGAAGAGAATATACTATAAATTCCAAAATATCAATGAAACTTAGCTCCAATCAGATGAGCGGGACTAGTAGCTTTTTGCCTCTTGAATAGTTTTGGCATCTCACTTTATCCATTGAAATTCAGAATGATTGGCATCTATAGGAACTTAGAATTCAGATAGTGTTATTGATTCTCCTAGTTCAGCATGTTGATTCTTGAACACAGCTACTTTATGAGTCTTGGCCGTGGTCCTAAGCACTTTGTTTTCCAGTATTACCACCGGATACATAAATGCCACAGACACATAACTGGGTGAACCTTTTCAGATTGTGACTCAGCTTTGCTAAAGTCCCCAATTAGAGGTGCCCAAGGTTCTTAAGCACACTCTGTTTTTGCTTTGGACCTTGACTTTAGCTGCTCAGTCTAAAGTTTTCACTTGACACCTTCACGCCACAAGCACATGGTTAGGGACAGCTTGGTTTAGCCGTTTAGGCCAGAATTTTATTCCTTTAGGCTCTCCTATCCACTGATGCTCAAAGCCTTGGATCCTTTTTATTACCCTTGCCTTTTGGTTTTAAGGGCTATTGGCTTTTTGCTCTTGCCTTTTTGGTTTAAAGAGCTCTTGGCTTTTTCTGCTTGCTTTTTCTTTTTCTTTTTCTTTTTTTCCATTTTTTTTCTTTTTTTTTTCGCAAGCTCTTCTCTATTCACTGCTTTTTCTTGCTTCAAGAATCAATTTTATGATTTTTCAGATTATCAAATAACATGTCTCCTTTTTCATCATTCTTCAAGAGCCAACATATTTAACATTCATAAACCACAATATCAAAAGACATATGCACTGTTCAAGCATTCATTCAGAAAACAAAAAGTATTGTCACCACATCAAAATAATTAAACTATTTTCAAGGATGAATTCGAAACCATGTACTTCTTGTTCTTTTGTAATTAAAACAGTTTTCATTTAAGAGAGGTGATAGATTCATAGGACATTCATAACTTTAAGGCATAGACACTTAAATACTAATGATCATGTAATAAGACACAAACATAGACATAAAGCATAGTAAACGAAAAACAGGAAAATAAGAACAAGGAGATTAAGGAATGGGTCCACCTTAGTGAGGGTGACGTCTTCCTCTTCTTGAAGAACCAATGGTGCTCTTGAGCTCCTCTATGTCTCTTCCTTGTCTTTGTTGCTCCTCCCTCATAGCTCTTTGATCTTCTCTAATCTCATGGAGGATGATGGAGTGCTCTTGGTGCTCCATCCTTAGTTGTCCCATGTTGGAGCTTAATTCTCCTAGGAAAGTGTTGATTTGCTCCCAATAGTTTTGTGGAGGGAAGTGCATTCCCTGAGACATCTCAGGGATTTCATGGTGAGGAATTTCCTTATTCCCTTGTTGAGGTCCATGATCTCTTATTTGCTCCATCATTTTCTTAGTGATGGGCTTATCCTCATCAATGAGGATGTCTCCCTCTATGTCAATCCCAGCCGAATTACATAGATGGCAAATGAGGTGAGGAACTAACCTTGCCAAAGTAGAGGACTTGTCAGCCACCTTGTAGAGTTCTTGAGGTATAATCTCATGAACCTCCACTTCCTCCCCAATCATGATACTATGGATCATGATGGGCCGGTCTACAGTAACTTCAGACCGGTTGCTAGTAGGAATGATTGAGCATTGAATGAACTCCAACCATCCTCTAGCTATAGGCTTAAGGTCCAGTCTTCTCAATTGAACCGGCTTGCCTCTTGAGTCAATTTTCCATTGAACTCCTTCCACACATATGTCCATGAGAACTTGGTCCAACCTTTGATCAAAGTTGACCCTTCTAGTGTAGGGGCGTACGTTTTCTTCCATCATTGGTAAGTTGAGCGCCAGCCTTACATTTTCTGGACTAAAATCTAAGTATTTCCCCCGAACCATGGTAAGCCAATGCTTTGGATTCGGGTTCACACTTTGATCATGGTTCCTAGTGATCCATGCGTTTGCATAGAACTCTTGAACCATTAAGATCCCGACTTGTTGAATGGGGTTGGTGAGAACTTCCCAACCTCTTCTTTGGATCTCAAGTCGGATCTCCGGATACTCATTCTTTTTGAGCTTGAAAGGAACCTCAGGGATCACTTTCTTCTTGGCCACAACTTCATAGAAGTGGTCTTGATGGACCTTTGAGATGAATCTCTCCATCTCCCATGACTCAGAGGTGGAAGTAATTGCCTTTCCTTTTCTCTTTCTAGAGATTTCTCTGGCCTTAGGTGTCATAAATGGTTATGGAAAAACAAAAAGAAATGCTTTTACCACACCAAACTTAGAAGGTTTGCTCGTCCTTAAGCAAAAGAAGAAAGAAGTGAGTAAAAGAAGAAGAGAATGGAGGAGATGGAGGTGTGTGAATGGTTCGGCCAAGGGGGTTTTAGGTGGTTATGATGTGTGAAAAGGAAGGAGTGATGGTTTGAATTTGAGTGGGTGGGTGTAGGTGGGTTGTATGATGGTTTTGGAGGAGTGAAAGAACTAGAAGATTGATGGTTTAGAAGTTATAGTAAACTCTCGTTGCAAGTATAGTTACTAAACCAAGCAATCAACCTTTCTTACAAACGTTTTGGTTGTCACAAGTAAGAAATTCCTAAATAAATTGATAACTGAAGTATTTAAACCCCGGGTCGTCTTCTCAAAGAATTGCAGAGAGGTGTTCTTATTATTGGTTATGAGTCTTGTAAATTGGGGGTTTTGAAAGTAAGGAAGCAGTATGACATGTAAAATAAATAAATAACTATAAAATAAAACTCTTGGCAAGGTATAAGAACTGGAAGTCCTATCCTAGTTATCCTTATCAATTGTGATGAGAATTGGATTTTTCTCCCACTTTGTTAACCTCTAACTATGAAGGTAAGTTAAATGGATGAATTAATTTTAATTCCTCAGGTCCTAGTCTTTCCTTGGGAAAGGCTAGAGTTATTAGAACTCGAATTTATTCTTGAAGAATTCCAATTTTCAATCAACAATGAGTTTAATAACTCAAGTGTCTCCAATTATTTAACCAAAGCCAAAAGGGAAAATATCTAAATAAATTTAAAAGCATTCATATAAATAAAGCAAAGCAATCTTAAATCTGAAATACCTCAAATAATATTAATTAAGAAAATCATAACATGAATGTAACATAAGCCAATTAGGCAACATAACTAATACAAGCATTAAAGCATCTGAAAGTAAAAAGAGAAATATAAAATAAAAAGAATATTGAACCTGGGATTGAGAGGCACTCCTAAAACTAAGAGAAATCCTAAATCCTAATCCTAAGAGAGAGGAGAGAACCTCTCTCTCTAAAAAACTACATCTAAGTCCTAAAATTGTGAATATGAAAGCTTCTTTATGAATGGATGCAATCTCTCTACTTTATAGCCTCTAATCTGTGTTTTCTAGGCCAAGAACTGGGTCAGAAACAGCCCAGAATTCGCTGGTTGCGAATTCAAACACGCTGATTTTCGTAACTGCGACGCGTCCGCATGGAGCACGCAGTCGTGTTGCCTAGCGTCAGGGTAAATATGGCATATTATATATCAAATCGAAGCCCCAGACGTTAGCTTTCCAACGCAACTAGAACCGCATCGTTTGGACCTCTGTAGCTCAAGTTATAGCCATTTGAGTGCGAAGAGGTCAGGCTGGACAGCTTAGCAATTTCTCCAACTTCTTGTATTCCTTCCACTTTTGCATGCTTCCTTTCCATCCTCTGAGCCATTCCTGCCCTGTAATCTCTGAAATCACTTAACACACATATCAAGGCATCTAATGGTAATAAGAGAGGATTAATATTAGCAATTGTAAGATCAAAGAAGCATGTTTTCAATCATAGCACATAATTAGGAAGGCAAATGTAAAACCATGCAAATAGTATGAATAAGTGGGTAAAGAGTTGATAAAAACCGCTTAATTGAGCACAAGATAAACCATAAAATAGTGGTTTATCAACCTCCCCACACTTAAACATTAGCATGTCCTCATGCTAAGCTTAAGAGAAGCTATAAAGATGAAGAGGAATGGTAAATTAATATGAAATGCAACCCTATCTATATGAATGTAACTACATGCAAAATGTTTCTACCTACTTGGTTAAAAGTAAACAAATCTTTTAAGAACAAATATGAACTGGATTTCACTAATTCAAATCACAAAAAATAAAGTACAAGTAAACTTGCAAGAAGAAAATAGCTCATGAAAGCCGGGAACAAAGAATCGAGCGTCGAACCTCACCGGAAGTGTATGCACTCTAATCACTCATGTGTTTAAGGTTCGACTCTCTCAATTCTCTACTATCCTTGCTTTCTAAGGCTTGCTCTTCATCTAACAATCAACATAAATTTAATGCACAGATACACATATCAAGAGGTCTTTTAAGGGTTGTAATGGGGTTAGGGTCAATGTAGGATTGTATTTGGCCAAGTGGACTAAAATTTGAATCGGTCACAAGGTCGCGTAACACAGTTTATGCTACTGGCGCGAGGGCAGCCTTGCGCTCGCACAACTCTCTGTTCGAAACTTAGTATTGCCAAAATCCAGGGTGACGCGGTCGCGTGATCGACACGATCGCGTGAGTGGCCATTATGGGGGTATGACGCGGACGCGTGAGCTATGCGTCCGCGTGGTAGGGTTTGTGCGTTCAGCACCTGTCCAGCACCACTCTAGCACAACTTTCGGTCGTGCACCCTTTCTTACGTTGATTTTCAGGTCATGCGGCCGCGTGAGTGACGCGGACGCGTCAGCGATGCTGCCGCGTCGCGTGCGTGCTTTGTTTTTTTTTTTTTTGATGCAGTATGCAGAGTGAAAAATGAGATGGATGTTATGAGTAATTTCAGGTTCAATGAAATAAAATAAAATAAAACTCAAAAACAAACAAAACAGACTAAAATTAAAATTGAAAAAAGGGATGATCATACCATGGTGGGTTGTCTCCCACCTAGCACTTTTAGTTAAAGTCCTTAAGTTGGACATTTGGTGAGCTCCCTGTTATGGTGGCTTGTGCTTGAACTCATCCAGGAATCTCCACCAATGTTTGTAATTCCAATGGCCTCCGGGATCCCAAACTAGGCGCAGAAAGCCTTCAAGCAAGTTAAAGCAAGTGACAAGACCCCAAGAGTGTTGATTTCTAGACTGGATTCCGAGATCCCAAATCTTGCTTTTGCACCTGTCTTCTTGTTGATCATCATGATTCCATCCGGGTAGGAAGTAATCTGAATTCTCACTAAAGCGGCCAAACAACTTCCTAGACCCATTCAATTGAGCTTTACACCAACCTTTGCGTTTAAACTTAAAGCTTCCAACCATAATGAACCTTGCAGGACAATTCTTACCACTGACCATCTTCCTCTTACTCTTAATGCCACAAAGAGCTCTAAGTTGACCATCCGTCTCCAGTAGCCCATATTCAAGTGGGATTAGAAAGCTAAGGGATGTGAATTTTACCCACTTGAATGTTGTGAAAGATGATGGCAACTTAGGGGGATGTATTTCTAACAAATTTGCAAGCTCCACTCCCTTGTGCTCTTCTCTGATAACTTCCACCTCTTTGCAAGTTTCTTCAATATCAACCTCTTCCTCTTGGTAGCTTTCTTCCAATTCAATATCTTCTTCATTGTTCACCAAGGGCATGGGAGGTTGTGCTTCTTCTTCTAGAATCTCCATCTCTTGATCAACCTCTGCCAAGTCTTCAACTATGATATGCCTTGGAGGTTGTACACCCTCCTCAACATCAATTTCAAACGTCTTTGAAGGAGGCTCTATAACTTGAGTTTCCCATGGAGGTTTCGCATCTCCTAAGTCTTCAACCACTTCTTCCTCCTCAATGGCAGGCGTAGCTTCTTCCAATTGTTTCAATATAAAATCGTGCTGCTCACTGTCCACCGGAGTTTCTAATATCTCCTTCATGCTACGTTCTTCATTAGATTTCCCACATGAGGCCATGGGGGTTCCTTGAGTGTCCGAACGTCGGAAAAGTAATCGATTTATCGCTTGATCCAGTTGGCGAAGGGTTGCTTGAAGTTTTGGCACATGTTTCCGTGAGACGATCCCTTGATTCTTGTTGCGCTCGGCTATCATAAGTAGGATCATAGTGCTCTTGGATTGATGGATATAGAGATGGCAAATATTGAGGTGGTGGTTCTTGGGAGTAATTGGGTTGGAATTGGGGTGGTTCTATATATGGTTCATATGGCTCATAAGGTGGTTGGTGTGGTGGATGTGGGTTAGGATCATATGAAGGTGAATGGTGGTAGTTGGCTTGTGAGTGTGGTGGTTCAAAGTTGTGTTGAGGAGGTTCATAGGCATATGATGGGGTCCATCATATCTATCATCTTGATATGCCCCCTGGAATGGCTCTTGACTATAGTAATTTGGTGGATGTTGGTTGTCACGGAAGGGTCCACCATAACTATTGTCTTGGTATGCATCGTGGAATGGTCTTTGTCTATGGTACTGTGGAAGGTGTTGTTGCCGGAAGGGTTGATCAGATCCTCATGGCTCCTTCCATCTCTGATTGTGTTGACCTTGATGCATGTTCCTGTTATAGTTTCCACTCCTTGCAACAACATTAGAACCAAACTCAAAGCGAGAGGGGTGAGAACTCATAGTTAGTTAATAAAAATTTAAAAACAAAAATAAAAGCAAATTTGAAATTCAAATTTTTGAATTTGAAAATTAAAATTTGAATTTTGAATTTTTTTAAATTTGAATTTTGAAGATTAAAATTTGAAATTTTAAAATTTGAATTTTAAATTTTGAAAATTGAATTTTTAAAATTGAAAATTGAAAATTGATTTTTTTAAAAATAAGATAGGATAAGATAAAAATTTTTTAAAATAAAAATCTGAAATTTTTTTTCGAAAAAAAATCAATTTAAAAGTAAATATTTACAATAACTAATAATAAGGCACACGTTTGCAAATCCCCGGCAACGGCACCATTTTGAAAGAACTGGAAGATTGATGGTTTAGAAGTTATAGTAAACTCTCATTGCAAGTACAGTTACTAAACAAAGCAATCAACCTTTCTTACAAACATTTTGGTTGTCACAAGTAACAAACCCCTAAAAAAATTGATAACCGAAGTATTTAAACCTCGGGTTGTCTTCTCAAGGAATTGCAGAGAGGTGTTCTTATTATTGGTTATGAGTCTTGTAAATTGGGGGTTTTGAAAGTAAGGAAGCAATATGACATGTAAAATAAATAAATAATTATAAAATAAAACTCTTGGCAAGGTATAAGAACTGGAAGTCCTATCCTAGTTATCCTTATCAATTGTGATGAGAATTGGATTTTTCTTCCACTTTTTTAACCTCTAACTATGAAGGTAAGTTAAGTGGATGAATTAATTTTAATTTCTCAGGTCCTAGTCTTTCCTTGGGAAAGGCTAGAGTTATTGGAACTCGAATTTATTCTTGAAGAATTCCAATTTTCAATCAACAATGAGTTTGATAACTCAAGTGTCTCCAATTATTTAACCAAAGCCAAAAGGAGAAATATCTAAATAAATTTAAAAGCATTCATATAAATAAAGCAAAGCAATCTTAAATCTGAAATACCTCAAATAATATTAATTAAGAAAATCATAACATGAATGTAGCATAAGCCAATTAGGCAACATAACTAATACAAGCATTAAAGCATCTGAAAGTAAAAAGAGAAATATAAAATAAAAAGAATATTGAACCTGGGATTGAGAGGCACTCCTAAAACTAAGAGAAATCCTAAATCCTAATCCTAAGAGAGAGGAGAGAACCTCTCTCTCTAAAAAACTATATCTAAATCTGAAAATTGTGAATATGAAAGCTTCTTTATGAATGGATGCAATCCCTCTAATTTATAGCCTCTAATCTATATTTTCTGGGTCGAGAACTGGGTCAGAAACAGCCCAGAATTCGCTGGTTGCGAATTCAAACACACTGATTTTCGTCACTGCGATGCGTCCCATGGAGCACGCGGTTGCGTTGCCTAGCGTCAGGGTAACTATGACATATTATATATCAAATCGAAGCCCCAGATGTTAGCTTTCCAACATAACTAGAACCGCGTCATTTGGACCTTTGTAGCTCAAGTTATAGCCATTTGAGTGCGAAGAGGTCAGGCTGGACAGCTTAGCAATTTCTCCAACTTCTTGTATTCCTTCCACTTTTGCATGCTTTCTTTCCATCCTCTGAGCCATTCCTGCCCTGTAATCTCTGAAATCACTTAACACACATATCAAGGCATCTAATGGTAATAAGAGAGGATTAATATTAGCAATTGTAAGATCAAAGAAGCATGTTTTCAATCATAGCATATAATTAGGAAGGCAAATGTAAAACCATGCAAATAGTATGAATAAGTGGGTAAAGAGTTGATAAAAACCACTCAATTGAGCACAAGTGATGAGCGGATAATTTATACGCTTTTTGGCATTGTTTTTAGTATGTTTTTAGTAGAATCTGGTTACTTTTAGGGATGTTTTTAATAGATTTTGTGTTAAATTCACATTTCTGGACTTTACTATGAGTTTGTGTGTTTTTCTGTGATTTCAGGTATTTTCTGGCTGAAATTGAGGGACTTGAGCAGAAATCAGATTCAGAGGTTGAAAAAGGACTGCTGATGCTGTTGGATTCTGACCTCCCTGCACTCAAAGTGGATTTTTTGGAGCTACAGAACTCGAAATGGCGCGCTTCTAATTGCGTTGGAAAGTAGACATCCAGGGCTTTCCATCAATATATAATAGTCCATACTTTGGCTAAGAATTGATAACGTAAACTGGCGTTCAACGCCAGCCTTCTGCCCAAATCTGGCGTCCAGCGCCAGAAAAGGATCCAAAACCAGAGTTGAACGCCCAAACTGGCACAGAAACTGGCGTTCAACTCCACAAATGGCCTCTGCACGTGCAACACTTAAGCTCAGCCCAAACACACACCAAGTGGGCCCCGGAAGTGGATTTATACATCAAATACTTACTCATGTAAACCCTAGTAGCTAATTTATTATAAATAGGACCTCTTACTATTGTATTAGGCATCCTGGATTGTATTCTGATCATGTGATCTCGTTTAGGGGGCTGGCCATCTCGGCCATGCCTGGACCTTCACTTATGTATTTTCATACGGTAGAGTTTCTACACTCCATAGATTAAGGTGTGGAGCTCTGCTGTTCCTTAAAGATTAATGCAAGTACTACTGTTTTCTATTCAATTCTTCTTATTTCGCTTCTAAGATATCCATTCGCACCCAAGAACGTGATGAAGGTGATGATTATGTGTGACGCTCATCATCCTTCCCCCTTATGAACGCGTGCCTGACAAACACTTCTGTTCTACATGAATTAAGCTAGAATGAATATCTCTTAGATCTCCTAACCAGAATCTTCGTGGCGTACGCTAGAATGATGGCGGCATTCAAGAGAATCCGGAAGGTCTAAACCTTGTCTGTGGTATTCTGAGTAGGATTCAATGATTGAATGACTGTGACGAGCTTCAAACTCGCGATTGTTGGGCGTTAGTGACAGACGCAAAAGGAGGGTGAATCCTATTCCAGCATGATCGAGAACCGACAGATGAATAGTCGTGCCGTGACAGGGTGCGTGAGCATATGATTCACTGAGAGCAGGGGATGTAGCCACTGAAAACGGTGATGCCCTTGCATACAGCTAGCCATGGAAAGGAGTAAGACTGATTGGATGAAGATAGCAGGAAAGCAGAGGTTCAGAGGAACGAAAAGCATCTCCATTCGCTTATCTGAAATTCCTGCCAATGAATCTACATAAGTATCTCTATCCCTTTTATTGTTTATTTTAATCTAATAAAGTATCATGTTTAAATCCGCCTGACTGAGATTTGCAAGGTGACCATAGCTTGCTTCAAGCCAACAATCTCTGTGGGATCGACCCTTACTCACGTAAGGTTTATTACTTGGACGACCCAGTACACTTGCTGGTTAGTTGAACGGAGTTGTGTCCACACATAGTAAAGAGCCATAATAATGATTCCATACAATAACAAAGAGTACTACATTAATGTGATCACAACTTCGTCCACCAAGTTTTTGGCGCCGTTGCCGGGGACTGTTCGAGTATGGACAACTGACGGTTCATCTTGTTGCTCAGATTAGGTAACTTTCTTTTTGTTTTCTTTTCAAAAATTTTTCAAAAATATTTCTAAAATTTTCTCATCTGTTTTCAAAAAAAAAAAAAAAAAATTTGTTTTCAAAAATAAATTATTCTATGGCTTCAGAATTTTTAAGAATGAATTCTAGCGTTTCATGAAGCATGTTGAAGCCTGGCTGGCTGTAAAGCCATGTCTCAATCCTTATACCCAAGAGAAGAGCTTCTTTATCTTTCTTAGCCAATTGGCTGTTGAATGTAAGGAATGTCAGGTGTGTCATGTCTGAGTTATATACTAAAGCTTGGCTGGCTATTAAGCCATGCCTGACCCTTTGATTGGAGCTTTAGAGCATAAGATACCTGGAATTCATATTGAAAATTTTGGAATCCTTATTTTTCTTTTCCAAAATAGTTTTTCGAAAAATATAAAATAAAAATCCAAAAAAAAATTAGAAAATCAAAAAAATCAAAAATATTTTGTGTTTCTTGTTTGAGTCTTGAGTCATATCATAAGTTTGGTGTCACTTGCATATGCATCTTGCATTTTTTCGAAAATATCATGCATTCATAGTGTTCTTCATGATCTTCAAGTTGTTCTTGGTAAGTCTTCTTGTTTGATCTTGATGATTTTTTGTTTTGTTTCTTTTCATGTTTTTCATATGCATTCTTGAATTCTTAGTGTCTAAGCATTAAAGAATTCTAAGTTTGGTGTCTTGCATGTTTTCTTTGCATTAAAAATTTTTCAAAAATGTGTTCTTGATGTTCATCATGATCTTCAAAGTATTCTTGGTGTTCATCTTGACATTCATAGCATTCTTGCATACATCACATGTTTTGATCTAAAAATTTCATGCATTGCATAATTTTCATATTTTTCATAAAAATTTCAAAAATAAAAAAAATATCTTTCCCTTTTTCTCTCATCAAATTCGAAAATTTGAGTTGACTTTTTCAAAAAATTTTAAAATCAAGTTGTTTCTTATGAGTCAAATCAAATTTTCAATTTGAAAATCTTATCTTTTTCAAAATCTTTTTCAAAAATCAAATCTTTTTCAAAATTCTTAGTTATTTTCGAAAATTCCAAAAATATTTTTCAAAAATCTTTTTCTTATTTTTTTTTCAAATTTTCGAAAATAACAAACAATTAATGTTTTGATTCAAAAAATTTCAAGTTTGTTACTTGCTTGTTAAGAAAGATTCAAACTTTAAGTTCTAGAATCATATCTTGTGATTTCTTGTGAATCAAGCCATTAATTGAGATTTTAAAAATCAAATCTTTTGCAAAATTAGTTTCTAAAAATATCTTCCTATCTTATCTTTTTCAAAAATATCTTTTCAAAATATCTTTTCTAACTTCCTAACTTCTTATCTTTTCAAAATTTGTTTCAACTAACTAACTAACTTTTTATTTGTTTCTTAACTTTTTCAAAACTACCTAACTAACTCTCTCTCTCTCATTTTCGAAAATATCTTCCCCCTTTTTCAAAATTTCTTTTTAATTTATTAATTATTTTAATTTTTAAATCTTAATTTTCGAAAATTACTAACATTTTTCAAAAACTATTTTCAAAAATCACTAACTCTTTTTCAAAAATTATTTTCGAAAATTCTCTTCTCTCTCATCTCCTTCTATTTTTTTTATTCATCTACTAACATCTCTCCCTCATTCAAAAAAAAAAAAAAAAAGAAAAAAAAAGGGGATCTCTATTATTATTATTTTTCTGTGCCTTCTTCTTTGTCATATGAGCAGGAGCAAGGACAAGAATATTCTTGTTGAAGCAGATCCAGAACCTAAAAGGACTCTGAATTACAACTAACCAGTAAGCACCTGTTAGGAATTTTCAAACAAGAAGAGGAGATGGCAGCCGAAAATAATAATAATGCAAGGAGGATGCTTGGTGACTTTACTGCACCTAATTCCAACTTACATGGAAGAAGCATCTCCATTCCTGCCATTGGAGCAAACAAATTTGAGCTGAAACCTCAATTAGTTTCTCTGATGCAGCAGAACTGCAAGTTTCATGGACTTCCATCTGAAGATCCTTTTCAGTTCTTAACTGAATTCTTGCAGATATGTGATACTGTTAAGACTAATGGAGTAGATCCTGAAGTCTACAGGCTCATGCTTTTTCCTTTTGCTGTAAGAGACAGAGCTAGATTATGGTTGGATTCTCAACCCAAAGACAGCCTGAACTCTTGGGATAAGCTGGTCACGGCTTTCTTAGCCAAGTACTTTCCTCCTCAAAAGCTGAGCAAGCTTAGAGCTGATGTTCAAACCTTCAGACAGAAAGAAGGTGAATCCCTCTATGAAGCTTGGGAAAGATACAAACAGTTGACCAAAAAGTGTCCTTCTGACATGCTTTCAGAATGGACCATCCTGGATATATTCTATGATGGTTTATCTGAGCTATCAAAGATGTCACTGGACACCTCTGCAGGTGGATCCATTCATCTAAAGAAAACGCCTGCAGAAGCTCAAGAACTCATTGACATGGTTGCTAATAACCAGTTCATGTACACTTCTGAAAGGAATCCTGTGACTAATGGGACGCCTATGAAGAAGGGAGTTCTTGAGGTTGATACTCTGAATGCCATATTGGCTCAGAATAAAATATTGACTCAGCAAGTCAATATGATCTCTCAGAGTCGGCATGAAATGCAAGCTGCATCCAACAGTACTCAAGAGGCATCTTCTGAAGAAGAAGCCTATGATCCTGAGAACCCTGCAATAGCAGAGGTAAATTACTTAGGTGAACCTTATGGAAACACCTATAACTCAACATGGAGAAATCATCCAAATTTCTCATGGAAGGATCAAAAGCCCCAACAAGGCTTTAACAATGGTGGAAGAAACAGGTTTAACAATAATAAACCTTTTCCATCATCCACTCAGCAACAGACAGAGAACTCTGAACAAAATACTTCTAATTTAGCAAATCTAGTCTCTGATCTATCTAAAGCCACTGTAAGTTTCATGAATGAAACAAGGTCTTCCATTAGAAATCTGGAAGCACAAGTGGGCCAGCTGAGTAAAAGGATCACTGAAATCCCTCCTAGTACTCTCCCAAGCAATACAGAAGAGAATCCAAAAGGAGAGTGCAAGGCCATTGACATAAGCGCCATGGCCGAACCTGTGAGGAGAGGAGAGGACGTGAATCCCAAGGAGGAAGACCTCCTGGGACGTCCAGTGGTCAATAAGGAGCTTCCCTCTGGGGAACCAAAGGACTCTGAGGCTCATCTAGAGATCATAGAGATTCCATTGAACCTCCTTATACCCTTCATGAGCTCTGATGAGTATTCCTCTTCAGAAGAGAATGAGGATGTTACTGAAGAGCAAACTGCCAAGTTTCTTGGTGCAATCATGAAACTGAATGCCAAATTATTTGGCATTGATACTTGGGAAGTTGATCCTCCCTTGTTCATCAATGAACTAAGTGATCTGGATCAACTGACATTGCCTCAGAAGAGACAGGATCCTGGAAAGTTCATAATACCCTGTACCATAGGCACTATGATCTTTAAGGCCCTATGTGACCTTGGTTCAGGAATAAACCTCATGCCCCTCTCTGTAATAGAGAAACTGGGAATCTATGGGGTGCAAGCTGCTAAAATCTCACTGGAGATGGCAGACAGCTCAAGAAAATAGGCTTATGGACAAGTAGAAGATGTATTAATAAAGGTTGAGGGCCTTTACATACCTACTGATTTCATAGTCCTGGATACTGGAAAGGAAGAGGATGAATCCATCATCCTAGGAAGACCTTTTCTAGCCACAGCAAGAGCTGTGATTGATGTTGACAGAGGTGAAATATTCCTTCAATGGAATGAGAACTCCCTTGTGTTTAAAACTCAAGGATCTCCCTCTGCAACCATGGAGAGGAAGCTTGAAAAGCTTCTCTCAAAGCAGAGTCAACCAGAGCCCCCATAGTCAAACTCTAAGTTTGGTGTTGGGAGGCCACAACCAAACTCTAAGTTTGGTGTTGAACTCCCATATCCAAACTATAAGTTTGGTGTTGGAGAGTTTCAACAAAGCTCTGCACATCTGTGAGGCTCCATGAGAGCCCACTGTCAAGCTATTGACATTAAAGAAGCGCTTGTTGGGAGGCAACCCAATGTTTATCTAATTCTTATTTTTATTGTTTTTCATGTTTTCTTAGGTTCATGATCATGTGGAGTCACAAAATAAATAGAAAAATTGAAAACGGAATCAAAAACAGCAGAAGAAAAAGCACACCCTGGAGGAGCATCTGTCTGGCGTTCAAACGCCAGAACAGAGCATAGTTCTGACGCTGAACGCCCAGAATGGGAGCATCCTGGCGCTGAACGCCCAGAACAAGCATGGTTTTGGCGTTCAACACCAGAAATGGCAGCAAAGGGGCGTTGAACGCCCAAAATGGGCACCAACCTGGTGCTGAACGCCCAGAGTTGTGTGCAAGGGCATTTTGCATGCCTAAATTGGTGCAGGGATGTAAATGCCTTGACACCTCAAGATCTGTGGACCTCACAGGATCACCTCAGGATCTGTGGACCCCACAGGATCCCCACCTACCTTCACTCACTCTCTTCTCTCTTCTCAATCATCCTCTATTCCCAATAAACACTCATCCCTTCTGTCTTCCATTTACCACTCACACCCATACAACCACTACCTTCAATCTCACCCTTATGGCCGAACACACACTCCCATCCATCTCCTCCATATCTTCTTCTTATTCTTCAGTCTTTCTTCTTTTGCTCGAGGGCGAGCAACATTCTAAGTTTGGTGTGGTAAAAGCATAGCTTTTTGTTTTTTCCATAACCATTGATGGCACCTAAGGCTAGAGAAACCTCTAGAAAGAGGAAAGGGAAGACAAAAGCTTCCATCAAGGGTCTATAGCTCAGTGGTAGAACATTTGACTGCAAATCAAGAGATCCCTGAGATACCTCAGGGGATACATTTTCTTCCACACAATTATTGGAAGCAACTAAGGGTGGAACATCAAGAGCACTCCATCATCCTTCATGAAATCAGAGAAGATCTAAAAACAATGAAGGAGGAGCAGCAAAGACAAGGAAGAGACATAGAAGAGCTCAAAGGACATCACCAAGGTGGACTCATTCCTTGTTCTTACTTTCTCTGTTTTTTTCGTTTTCTATGTGCTTATCTGTGTTTGTGTCTTCATTACATGATCATTAGTAGTCAGTAACTATGTCTTAAAGTTATAAATGTCCTATGAATCTATCACCTCTCTTAAATGAAAAATGTTTTAATTCAAAAGAACAAGAAATACATGAGTTTCGAATTTATCCTTGAACTTAGTTTAATTATATTGATGTGGTGACAATGCTTCTTGTTTTCTGAATGTATGCTTGAACAGTGCATATATCTTTTGAAGTTGTTGTTTAAGAATGTTAAATATGTTGGCTCTTGAAAGAATGATGACTATGAGACATGTTATTTGATAATCTGAAAAATCATAAAAATGATTCTTGAAGCAAGAAAAAGCAGCAAAGAACAAAGCTTGCAGAAAAAAAAAAAAAAATAGGCGAAAAAAAAAAAGAAAAAGAAAAAAGCAAGCAGAAAAAGCCAATAACCCTTAAAACCAAAAGGCAAGGGCAAATAAAAAGGATCCCAAGGCTTTGAGCATCAGTTGATAGGAGGGCCTAAAGGAATAAAATCCTGGTCTAAGCGGCTAAACCAAGCTGTCCCTAATCATGTGCTTGTGGCGTGTAGGTGTCAAGTGAAAACTTGAGACTGAGCGGTTAAAGTCAAGGTCCAAAGCAAAAACAAAGAGTGTGCTTAAGAACCATGGACACCTCTAATTGGGGACTTTAGCAAAGCTGAGTCACAATCTGAAAAGGTTCACCCAATTATGTGTCTGTGGCATTTATGTATCCGGTGGTAATACTGGAAAACAAAGTGCTTAGGGCCACGGCCAAGACTCATAAAGAAGCTGTGTTCAAGAATCATCATACTGAACTAGGAGAATCAATAACACTATCTGAACTCTGAGTTCTTATAGATGCCAATCATTCTGAACCTCAATGGATAAAGTGAGATGCCAAAACTATTCAAGAGGCAAAAAGCTATAAGTCCCGCTCATTTGATTGGAGCTATGTTTCATTGATAGTTTGGAATTTATAGTATATTCTATTCTTTTTATCCTATTTTGATTCTCAGTTGCTTGGGGACAAGCAACAATTTAAGTTTGGTGTTGTGATGAGCGGATAATTTATACGCTTTTTGGCATTGTTTTTAGTATGTTTTTAGTAGAATCTGGTTACTTTTAGGGATGTTTTTAATAGATTTTGTGTTAAATTCACATTTCTGGACTTTACTATGAGTTTGTGTGTTTTTCTGTGATTTCAGGTATTTTCTGGCTGAAATTGAGGGACTTGAGCAGAAATCAGATTCAGAGGTTGAAAAAGGACTGCTGATGCTGTTGGATTCTGACCTCCCTGCACTCAAAGTGGATTTTCTGGAGCTACAGAACTCGAAATGGCGCGCTTCCAATTGCGTTGGAAAGTAGACATCCAGGGCTTTCCATCAATATATAATAGTCTATACTTTGGCCAAGAATTAATGACGTAAACTGGCGTTCAACGCCAGCCTTCTGCCCAAATCTGGCGTCCAGCGCCAGAAAAGGATCCAAAACCAGAGTTGAACGCCTAAACTGGCACAGAAACTGGCGTTCAACTCCACAAATGGCCTCTGCACGTGCAACACTTAAGCTCAGCCCAAACACACACCAAGTGGGCCCCGGAAGTGGATTTATACATCAAATACTTACTCATGTAAACCCTAG
Organism: Arachis hypogaea; assembly: GCF_003086295.3. Taxonomy (NCBI): domain Eukaryota; kingdom Viridiplantae; phylum Streptophyta; class Magnoliopsida; order Fabales; family Fabaceae; genus Arachis; species Arachis hypogaea. Next base: position 99,088,657 of record NC_092048.1, on the reverse strand, counting down.
TAGCTAATTTATTATAAATAGGACCTCTTACTATTGTATTAGGCATCCTGGATTGTATTCTGATCCTGTGATCTCGTTTAGGGGGCTGGCCATCTCGGCCATGCCTGGACCTTCACTTATGTATTTTCATACGGTAGAGTTTCTACACTCCATAGATTAAGGTGTGGAGCTCTGCTGTTCCTCAAAGATTAATGCAAGTACTACTGTTTTCTATTCAATTCTTCTTATTTCGCTTCTAAGATATCCATTCGCACCCAAGAATGTGATGAAGGTGATGATTATGTGTGACGCTCATCATCTTTCCCCCTTATGAACGCGTGCTGATGCCAAAGCATCTTAGGCTAGTTTCACTAGTATTTTTCTGTTAGTTTTAGTGGTTTTATGCATTTTCTTGAGCTTAAAGTAACCAAGAATGGTTAAAAGAAGAACAAAGCAATGAACCATCCAAACAGTATGATTTTGATGCAAATTCCATGAGTTTTTAGTTATATTACTTGAATACTATGAATGGAAGATTTCTCATGAAATTTTGCAAGACTTTGATGCAATTGTTTGGATGATTTCAGGGAAGAAGAGGCTAAGCAAGGAAGCAACAAAATCAATAAAGGAAGCTTGAATATCACATGTGGAGTTTAAGTTCCAGTTTAAGCCTAAACTGGAGCTTAAACGCCAGAATCATGAAGGCTAAGAAATGCTGGAATTGAAGTTTAACCTCCAGTTTAACCTTAAACTGGAGGTTAAACGCCAGAAGTGAGAAGGATACCAAGGGGGGCAGTTCCACGTTTAACCTCCAGTTTAACCTTAAACTGGAGGTTAAACGCCAGAAGTGGGAAGTGCACCAGGGAGCCATTCCACGTTTAAGCTCCAGTTTGACCTTAAACTAGAGCTTAAACGTGTTCGACCAAGAACTCTCCTCCAGGGCTGCCTTTCCCCCCTTCCACGTTTAAGCTCCAGTTTAACCTTAAACTGGAGCTTAAACGTGTTCGACACCTCCAGGGCTACCTTTCTCAGCTTCCACGTTTAAGCTCCAGTTTAACCTTAAACTGGAGCTTAAACGTGTTCGACCTCCAGGATGGCTTCCTCCTCTTCCACGTTTAAGCTCCAGTTTAACCTTAAACTTAATACTTGCTTGTCCCTAAGCAAGTCCTGAGTTATTTGAGAAGAAAGTATGAAACAGAAAGCAATTACATTGGCTATATTAGCAAGCATTTGAAGTTCATCAGAAGGGTTTTATGCAGAAAGTTGCAGCATCACTTTTTCATACTTATCAGGTAAGATTATCACTTTTTCATTGCATCTATCAAACACTGCTATGGCCTCTTGTTATTCTTATGTCCTTGGCACTTTCCTCTTCTTTGTTTTTCTTTTCTTTTTCTTAGAGCTTCTTTGCTCCTTGTTTGCTTAGTGTCATGTGTTGCACAAGCCTTTGGCATTTTCTTTTTCTTATCAGTGCACTACACATATCCACTTCAAGCATTTTAGTTCACATTTCTTCTTGAGACATTGGTGCCCAGCACCTCTTTGTGTGACTAAATGTTTTGTATTTAGGTTGCTCTTGATAATGGACTTTTGGTTGATAATCCCGGATTAGTTAACCCAAGTTACCAAGTGTTGAAACACTCCTCAGAACCTATTCATCCAAGCATATCCTTAATACATAAACACCACAGGCATTTGTCTCAGAAGTTCAAACCATTGGTGCCTAGCTTATTTTCTCAATTTTTTTTGCTTTTTGGTTGCCTTTTTTCAGTGGCTTTTTCTTCTTCTTTTTCTTTCTTTTTCATGGCCAAAGACATTTATTCATCAAGATCCATAGACAGTTTTCAATTTCTACATAAAAAATGATAATTCTACACTCTATGTCCAGTGATCTGACTTAAACAATCAAGCATGCATACCACCACTTAATTCTACTTGAATTGTCACTAATTGAGCCAAGTTACTTTTGTTCAAACTTTTCTTTTATTTTTGGAAACAGAACAAGCATGGCAAGCACTTGTTTAAGAAGGTGAAGTTATATCCAAACATCTAGGCATTCACTTTATTCAAAGCAATAAACAGACACTCATACTAAAAACTTCTCATTCCAGAAAGATTCAACATTCACAGTTTAAACCAGAACAAGCATGCTTTTGTTTGCCCTTTTTAAAGAATTATCACGGAACAATACCACCTTGTGAAATTCCTTGTTTTCTCTTTGTTGCCAAGAAACAATTTGCTTTCTCCTTCTTTTCCTAATTGTTGCTTCATGCTTTAAGATCCTTGTTTCCTTTCCTACAAAGAGTGATGAAGTTGCTTGCTTCTCAAGCACTTGAGTGGTTAGCTCAACTATGTGTGGGTACGTATCTGAGTCTTAAGTTGGTGTGTGAACACCAAACTTAGTCTCCCACTTACTTCTCTGTTCTTTGGATCCTTGAGTTCTCTTTGGAATGAAGTTGCTGCTAAGGGTTTTAAGCATTTCTGTGACTTCTTAGAATTGTTGTTTCTTTCACATAATTCAAAGGTTGTTGTGTTCAGTTGATCTTTATGGTGGAACACCAAACTTAGAGTCACACATTCCCCTTTGAATTATTGATCTACGAATCCATTGTTTGGTGTGAAACACCAAACTTATTTCTTTGCAATGCACAGAACTACTTCACCCTTTTTATTGAAACAAATAAAAGAAACAGCAAAAGGTATTACCTCAGGTTGGGTTGCCTCCCAACAAGCGCTTCTTTAACGTCACTAGCTTGACGGTTGTCCCTTGTTAGGGTGGATTGTAGTGCTTGACGTCTTCTCCTCTCACTATGAAAACGTCCCCACTTGATTCATTCATGACCTCTAAATGTTCCATAGAAAGAACTTTCCTGATTGTGAACACTTGAGGGAGCTGGGAAGGAATGGTTTTGAGGCCAGGTGGGATTGGCAGATAATGACTTGATATCACGTTATCTCCCGGAGAAAACCCTTCAGTGGGAATTTTCCTGTTTCTCCACCCTCTTGGCAATCTCCCTATCACTCTTCCCTTTCTCTTGAGGATTTCTTCATTGACCCTTATGTCAGGAGGATCCTTCTGATCTGTTTCCATTGATTCTTGTGGCTTTAACTCTTGCAACTCTTGTTTGCCTTCCAAGGACTGTTTTAGAGTTTCAGCTGCTGGATTACTTTCCTCCAAACACAGATGGCTACTATCATCCTTAGGCTTTTCAGGTTTTGGTTCAGGCTCAGATGCAGGTTTGAAAACTTTGAAAATGAGCTGTTCATCATGTATTCTCAGAATTAGCTCTCCTTGTTCTACATCTATGAGCGCTCTAGTAGTGGCTAGAAATGGTCTGCCCAGAATGATAGGGTGTAAGTAGCTTTCCTCCATGTCCACAATGACAAAGTCTGTGGGGAAGTAATAATCCCCCACTTTCACCAGCACATTTTCAACTACCCCTTCAGCTTGCTTCTGAGTTTTGTCAGCCAGTTGTATGATTACATCAGTGGATCTCACCTCATTCAGTTGTAGCCTCTTCATAAGAGTTAGAGGCATCACATTTATGCTAGCTCCTAGATCACAGAATCCTCTGTCAATTTTTGTTTCCCCTATGATGCAAGGGATATGAAAACTTCCTGGGTCCGTTTTCTTAGAGAGTGTGTCCTTCTTGATGAGAGCACTGCATTCTTTGTTCATTGTTACCGTTTGTCCTCCCTTCAAAACTCTTTTCTTGCTTAACAATTCCTTTAAATACTTGATGTGTGTAGGCATTTGATGGAGAATCTCAAGAAAGGGAATATTGACATGGAGAGAGTTAAATGTCTCTAAAAACCTTGAATAGGTTTTCCCTTTTTCACCTCCTCCTAACCTCTGAGGAAATGGTGCTTTTGGTTGGTATATTTCCAGCATGCCTTTTTGCAGTTCCTTGGCTTGCTCAGTTCCACTTTCCTGCTTAACTTCTTCCACACCTTCCTTCAAGATTTCTGGCTCCTGCTCTGAGGGCCTGATTCCTTCTTCTTCTGAAACTTCCTTCAATATGGTGATGGCCTTGCATTCTTCCCATCTCACTCTCTTTTGTTCCCCTTTAGGATTCTTTTCTGTGTCACTAGGGAACACTGCAGTTGATTTGACGGCCTGTTGAGATAGCTCTCCTACTTGAGACTCCATCCTCTTGAGTTTTTCACCATGGTTTCTTAAGGTAGCTCTCACATCATCCCTGAAGCTTTTCAATTCGGTTATGTCTTGACTCATGGTTGCCATCATTCCTTCTATCCGGTTTAATTGATCTTGAAATTGTTGGTTCGGATTAAGTTGGGTAGGTTGATTATTTTGGCTATGATATGATGGTTGGGGGTAAGTGTTTTGTGTGGCTTGGTATGATCTTTGGTTGGAGTTTTGGTATGTGGAATTGTTATGTTGGTTGTGGTTGTAAGGTTTGTGGTTTTGTGGTTGGGTTTGTTGGTTCCCCCACCCAAAGTTTGGGTGATTTTTCCATCCTGGGTTGTAAGTGTTGGAGTGTGGATCATATGATTGCCTTTGTTGGTTTCCCACATAGTTGGCCTCTTCCCAATCACCTCCTTCAATGCTTACTTCCTCTTGATCTTGTGTGTGTATTGCAGCCACTTGCTTTGTTTCTAATTGCCTGGTAAGCTCTGCTAGTTGCTTGGCAAACACCTTGTTTTGGGCTAGAATTGTATCAACATGGTTCAGCTCCATGACTCCCTTAGTGTTGTGCCTTTCTGATGCATAGTAGTACTCATTCTCAGCCACTGTCTCAATCACTTCAATGGCCTCTTCCACAGTCTTTTTCCTGTTCAATGAACCTCCTGATGAATGGTCTACAGCCTTCCTTGATTCATAAGAGAGTCCATCATAGAAAATATGCAATTGCACCCAATCATGGAACATGTCTGGTGGGCATTTCCTTGTCAAATCCTTGAATCTCTCCCATGCCTCGTAGAGAGTTTCACCATCTTGTTGTCTAAAAGTTTGAACCTCAGATCGAAGCCTATTGACCTTTTGTGGGGGGTAGAAACGTGCCAGAAACTTGCTTTCCACCTCATCCCATGTTGTTAGACTCCCCCTTGGGAATGATTCCAGCCACTTAGCTGCTTTGTCCCTAAGTGAGAATGGGAACAAAAGCAGTTTATAGGCATCTTCCTGGACTCCATTGGACTTCACAGTGTCACAAATTCTCAGGAATTTTGTGAGATGTTGGTTGGGATCTTCATTAGCACTTCCACCAAATGAACAATGATTCTCCACAAGTGATATTAGCTGTGGTTTGAGCTCGAAATTGTTGGCCTGAATGGGTGGTTTCTGGATGCTGCTACCACAATTCCCAGAGGTTGGGTTTATGTATGAACTAAGAACCCTCCTCTCAGGAATGGCATTGTTTCCATCAGCTCTCTCATGGTTGTGAACTTTTCTATCCATGTTGAGATCTAAAGCTTCCTCAAAATTGTCCTCAGATTCTCCTTCAGATTCCTCTTCTCCCACTACTCTCTTCCCTCTTGCTTCCCTTCTAAGTCTATGAAGGGTCCTCTCTGGTTCGGTATATGGAGGAGTTGATGTCTCTCCTCTCCTACCTGTCATACAAGAACACAGCACAGGCAACAAACAAGTGAAATACTCTTGGTTAATGGAAGAGTATGGTTAGAGCAATTGAGGAATTAATTCGAACAGTTAGTGAGTCAGTGAGTTAGTTGCTTGAATTTAAAGGCATAAAGAAAGAAAGCATGTAACCGAGTGCAGAAATTAAAATTCAACAAATAACTTGTACTGAATTATTCAAAACAGAAAAAAAATGCTCAATCTAGTTAACTTCCAATTTGAGAATTGTCAATCGAAAACTAAATCCCCGGCAACGGCGCCATAAACTTGACGCGCATAAACTAGTTATGCTACGATTTAGGAAATTGCACGATCGGCAAAATTCCTTCCGGCAAGTGCACCGGTTATCGTCAAGTAAAAACTCACAATAGAGTGAGGTCGAATCCCACAAGGATTGGTTGAGTGAGCAATTCGGATTAGAAGTGTGTTCTAGTTGAGCGGAATCAAGATTGAGATGAGAATTGCGGAATGTAAAATTGGCGGGAAAAGTAAATGACAAGAAATTGAAATGGCGGAATCTTAAATTGCATGAATTAAAGAGCAGAAACTAAATTGCTGAAATTAAAAGGGAATGGGGGTGATTGCATGAATTGAGTTGCAGAATGTAAAGAGAAGATGGAAATCAGAATTGGGGGATTCATTGGGTTATAGGAGATATTGAGATCTCCGAATCAAAACATGTTTATCTCTTCCTCAAGCAATGCGTTCATTGAATTTTGCTTGGCAATCTTATATGATTGGATCCCAATCCCTTGGCTCACCAATTCTCTCTAAAAATGAACAAATTCCCAATCCCTTGGTTTAAATGTTCATAAGAAGAGATGATGCTCGATCACTGATTATACCACACAGTTTCATGAACCACAATTTGGTAGGATTACATGTCACAATATCCATCCAAACCCCAATCCAATTCACTGTGAGAAAGCTTCTCTAGCATGAATCCTCCATTCCTTTCCCAAGGTTCCGAAGGATTCCAATTATGGGTAGTTTCTTTCCCAAGACAACTACCCAATGGAATTAGATCGAGAAGCTTTCTAACAAAATTCAAGAGAAAAGATTGAAGAAGAAGATAAACTATTATTGATTCATTGAATTACAATAGAGCTCCCTAACCCAATGAAAGGGGGTTTAGTGAGTCATAGCTCTGAATTCAATTACAAAGATATGAAAACTAGCTAAAAGTGAAGGTAAAAGTCCTGGCTAACTTAAATTCTATCCTATTTATACACTTTCTATATTGAGCTTCTGTTGTGTTTCTTGGGCTTTGAGGCCTCTCCCTGCTTTCCTTTTGCTTTGGATTTATGATCCATAATCTTGATGAGGCTGCTGATCCAAATTCTGTAACATTCATTGAGCCATCTTAGTGATAATCAAATAATAATACATGACTCAACAAATTGAAATTTCAGACTCATCAATTCTTCAAGCCCAATCCCATAAACCATGATATTCAATTGGGTTTCATGCCAGAGTAAGTTTAAGTTAATGTTTGTGCTCAATGACTAACTTAAACCGCAATATTTTTGGCCCAGAAACCTTTTCCAAGAGTGGCGTTTAAGTTGCAGTTTAAGCTTAAACTGCAGCTTAAACGCCAGACACTTCCAGTGAAGCCTTTTGTAGAAGCACGTTTAAGCTTCAGTTTAAGGTTAAACTGAAGCTTAAACGTGGAAATGGAAGAAGGCAGCCCTGGAGAGTCATGTAGTCGAACACGTTTAAGCTTCAGTTTAAGGTTAAACTGAAGCTTAAACGTGGAGATAGGAAGGGCAGCCCTGGAGGTCGAACACGTTTAAGCTCCAGTTTAAGGTTAAACTGGAGCTTAAACGTGGAAGAGGAGGAAGCCATCCTAGAGCTTAAACGTGTTCGACCTCCAGGATGGCTTCCTCCTCTTCCACGTTTAAGCTCCAGTTTAACCTTAAACTGGAGCTTAAACGTGTTCGACCTCCAGGGCTGCCCTTCCTATCTCCACGTTTAAGCTTCAGTTTAACCTTAAACTGAAGCTTAAATGTGTTCGACTACATGACTCTCCAGGGCTGCCTTCTTCCATTTCCACGTTTAAGCTTCAGTTTAACCTTAAACTGAAGCTTAAACGTGCTTCTACAAAAGGCTTCACTGGAAGTGTCTGGCGTTTAAGCTGCAGTTTAAGCTTAAACTGCAACTTAAACGCCACTCTTGGAAAAGGTTTCTGGGCCAAAAATATTGCGGTTTAAGTTAGTCATTGAGCACAAACATTAACTTAAACTTACTCTGGCATGAAACCCAATTGAATATCATGGTTTATGGGATTGGGCCTGAAGAATTGATGAGTCTGAAATTTCAATTTGTTGAGTCATGTATTATTATTTGATTATCACTAAGATGGCTCAATGAATGTTACAGAATTTGGATCAGCAGCCTCATCAAGATTATGGATCATAAACCCAAAGCAAAAGGAAAGCAGGGAGAGGCCTCAAAGCCCAAGAAACACAACAGAAGCTCAATATAGAAAGTGTATAAATAGGATAGAATTTAAGTTAGCCAGGACTTTTACCTTCACTTTTAGCTAGTTTTCATATCTTTGTAATTGAATTCAGAGCTATGACTCACTAAACCCCCTTTCATTGGGTTAGGGAGCTCTATTGTAATTCAATGAATCAATAATAATTTATCTTCTTCTTCAATCTTTTCTCTTGAATTTTGTTAGAAAGCTTCTCGATCTAATTCCATTGGGTAGTTGTCTTGGGAAAGAAACTACCCATAATTGGAATCCTTCGGAACCTTGGAAGGAATGGAGGATTCATGCTAGAGAAGCTTTCTCACAGTGAATTGGATTGGGGTTTGGATGGATATTGTGACATGTAATCCTACCAAATTGTGGTTCATGAAACTGTGTGGTATAATCAGTGATCGAGCATCATCTCTTCTTATGAACATTTAAACCAAGGGATTAGGAATTTGTTCATTTTTAGAGAGAATTGGTGAGCCAAGGGATTGGGATCCAATCATATAAGATTGCCAAGCAAAATTCAATGAACACATTGCTTGAGGAAGAGATAAACATGTTTTGATTCGGAGATCTCAATATCTCCTATAACCCAATGAATCCCCCAATTCTGATTTCCATCTTCTCTTTACATTCTGCAACTCAATTCATGCAATCACCCCCATTCCCTTTTAATTTCAGCAATTTAGTTTCTGCTCTTTAATTCATGCAATTTAAGATTCCGCCATTTCAATTTCTTGTCATTTACTTTTCCCGCCAATTTTACATTCCGCAATTCTCATCTCAATCTTGATTCCGCTCAACTAGAACACACTTCTAATCCGAATTGCTCACTCAACCAATCCTTGTGGGATTCGACCTCACTCTATTGTGAGTTTTTACTTGACGATAACCGGTGCACTTGCCGGAAGGAATTTTGCCGATCGTGCAATTTCCTAAATCGTAGCATAACTAGTTTATGCGCATCACGTGCCTGACAAACACTTCTGTTCTACATGAATTAAGCTAGAATGAATATCTCTTAGATCTCCTAACCAGAATCTTCGTGGCGTACGCTAGAATGATGGCGGCATTCAAGAGAATCCGGAAGGTCTAAACCTTGTCTGTGGTATTCTGAGTAGGATTCAATGATTGAATGACTGTGACGAGCTTCAAACTCGCGATTGTTGGGCGTTAGTGACAGACGCAAAAGGAGGGTGAATCCTATTCCAGCATGATCGAGAACCGACAGATGAATAGCCGTGCCGTGACAGGGTGCGTGAGCATATGATTCACTGAGAGTAGGGGATGTACCCACTGACAACGGTGATGCCCTTGCATACAGCTAGCCATGGAAAGGAGTAAGACTGATTGGATGAAGATAGCAGGAAAGCAGAGGTTCAGAGGAACGAAAAGCATCTCCATTCGCTTATCTGAAATTCCTGCCAATGAATCTACATAAGTATCTCTATCCCTTTTATTGTTTATTTTAATCTAATAAAGTATCATGTTTAAATCCGCCTGACTGAGATTTGCAAGGTGACCATAGCTTGCTTCAAGCCAACAATCTCTGTGGGATCGACCCTTACTCACGTAAGGTTTATTACTTGGACGACCCAGTACACTTGCTGGTTAGTTGAACGGAGTTGTGTCCACACATAGTAAAGAGCCATAATAATGATTCCATACAATAACAAAGAGTACTACATTAATGTGATCACAACTTCGTCCACCAACAAGATAAACCATAAAATAGTGGTTTATCAAGGAGTAATGGAGGTGGTTGGTGGAGGTTATTTGGGGAAGAGAGTTATGAAAATGTGTGAAGAGGAGAGAAGAAGTGGTGGGGATCCTATGGGGTCCACAGATCCTGTGGGCCAAGGACTTAACATCCCTGCTCCAATTAAGTGTGTAAAACGCCCTTGCTGTACAATCATGGCGTTTAACACCAGACTGCTGCTTGTTTCTGGGGTTAAATGCCTAAATGTAGCCTGTTTCTGGCGTTTAACGCCAGGTAGATGCTTGTTTCTGGCGTTTAAACGCCAGAATGCTCCTCCTCCAGGGTGTGCTATTTTTAATGCTGTTTTTCGTTCTGTTTTTGATTTTTCAGTAGTTTTTGTGACTCCACATGATCATCAACCTAATAAAACATGAAATAATAAAAAAATATAAAATAGATATAATTAAATAACATTGGGTTGCCTCCCAACAAGCGCTTCTTTAATGTCAGTAGCTTGACAGTGAGCTCTCATGGAGTCTCACATATGTTCAGAGCATTGTTGGGACCTCCCAACACCAAACTTAGAGTTTGACTGTGGGGGCTTTGGTTGACTCTGCAGTGAGAGAAGCTTTTCATGCTTTCTCTCCATGGTTACAGAAGGAGATCCTTGAGTTTTAAACACAAGGTTGTCCTCATTCAGTTGAAGGACTAACTCTCCTCTGTCCACATCAATCACAGCTCTTGCTGTGGCTAGGAAAGGTCTTCCAAGGATGATGGATTTATCCTCATCCTTCCCAGTGTCTAGGATTATGAAATCAGCAGGGATGTAAAGGCCTTCAACCTTTACTAACACGTCCATAAGCCTGTTTTCTTGAGTTTTCTGCCATCTCTAATGAGATTCTGGCAGCTTGCACCTCAAAGATCCCAAGTTTCTCCATTACAGAGAGTGGCATTAAGTTTATTCCTGACCCCAGTGAAAGAACTGTAGATTGATGGTTTAGAAGTTATAGTAAACTCTCGTTGCAAGTATAGTTACTAAACTAAGCAATCAACCTTTCTTACAAACGTTTTGGTTGTCACAAGTAACAAACCCCTAAATAAATTGATAACTGAAGTATTTAAACCTCGGGTCGTCTTCTCAAGGAACTGCAGGGAAGTATGTTCTTATTATTGGTTATGAAGATTGTAAATTGGGGTTTTTAAGATGAGGAACAAGTAATTTAAATTGCAATTGAAATAAGTAAAAGACTGTAAAGTAAATAAATAACTGTGAAATAAACTTTTGGCAAGGTATGAGAAATTAGAAGTCCTATCCTAGTTATCCTTATCAATGATGATGAAGATTGAATCTTAATTCCACTCAGTTAGTCTTTACTTAAAGTAAAGAAAGGTCAAGTGACTAATTAGTTTGATCTTCAAATCCTAGTTAATCCTTAAGGAAAGATTGGGATTATTGAAGTCCAATTCAATTAACAAAGATAACAATTATCAATCATGTTAAGTTTGATAACTCCTGAGTTACTGATTTCTTAACCAAGACCAAAAGGGAAAAAGTAAATCTACTGGAATAAAAATGTTTTCAGATTGGAAGCAACAGTAATAAAAGAAAGCAATAATAAACTGAAATACCTCAAATAACATGAATTCAAAGAATAATCTGTAACATAGATGAATTCATAGACTAAATTGAGAAGATAAATAAAAAGGAATGTTGAACCTGATAAAAGAGATAATCCTGAAAGCGAATAAAATCCTAAATCTAAATCCTAATCCTAAAGAGAGAGGAGAGAACCTCTCCCTCAAAACTACATCTAAATCATCAATAGTGACTAATTGGAGACTCTCCTCTGAATGGATGCATTCCCCCACTTCATAACCTTTGATCTGTGCCTTCTGGACTTGGATTTGGGCCAAAAAGGGCTTCAGAAATTGCTGGGGGCATTTTCTATAATTTCTGGTGCATGGCCTCTGTCACGCGCCCGCGTGGGTCACGCGGTCGCGTCAATTGGAGTTTTTCTTGTCACGCGGTCACTTCAGTCAGGCGTCCGCGTCATATGTGTTTCACTTAAGGCGCGCGGTCGCGTTGATGCGGGGAAAACTTGTCTCTCAACAAATCTTCCTTCGGCAAGTGTACCGAAGTTGTCGTCAAGTAAAAACTCACAATAGAGTGAGGTCGAATCCCACAGGGATTGATTGATCAAGCAACTTTAATTAGAAGAATGTTCTAGTTAAGCGAATCCAGAAATTGGGTTGAGAGTTGCAGAAAATAAAATGGCGGGAATGTAAATAACAGAAAAGAAAATGCTAGAATTAAATGAATGGAAGTATATGACTGAAAATAAATTGCAGAGTTATAAATGGGAATGGGGGATTTGCTCATAAAAGTAAATCGCAGAAATTAAAGAGAATGGGTAAGATTAGAGATGGGGAGTTCATTGGGCTTAGGAGATGTTGCAATTCTCCGGATCAAGTTCATTTTCTTCTCTTCCTCAATCAATGCACTCATTGATCTCCTTGGCAATCTTAAGTGATTGAATTACAATTCCTTGCAATTCAATCTCTCAAATCTTGATCAATAGCCAATTCCTTGGTCAATTGCTCATGAGAAGAGATGAAGTATGGTCACTGATTATACCACATGCATTTCCCAAACCAAGTATTGAGAGGGTTACAGTCACATACCCATCCAAACCCAATTTGGTCCAGCATGAGAAAGCATTTCTAGCTTGATCTCTTCATTCCTTTTTGATGAGCGGATATTTTATACGCTTTTTGGGGATAATTTCATATAGTTTTTAGGATGTTTTAGTTAGTTTTTAGTCTATTCCTAGTAGTTTTTAGGAAAAATTCATATTTCTGGACTTTACTATGAGTTGTGTGTTTTTCTGTAATTTCAGGTATTTTTCTGGCTGAAATTGAAGGAGCTGAGCAAAAATCTGATTCAGGCTGAAAAAGGACTGCTGATGCTGTTGGATTCTGACCTCCCTGCACTCAAAGTGGATTTTCTGGAGCTACAGAACTCGAAATGGCGCGCTTCCAATTGCGTTGGAAAGTAGACATCCAGGGCTTTCCAGAAATATATAATAGTCCATACTTTGCACAAGAATAGACGACGTAAACTGGCGTTCAACGCCAGTCCTCTGCCCAATTCTGGCGTCCAGCGCCAGAAAAGGATAAAAAACTGGAGTTGAACGCCCAAACTGGCACAAAAACTGGCGTTCAACTCCACAAATGGCCTCTGCACGTGAATTGCTTAAAGTCTCAGCCCCAGCACACACCAAGTGGGCCCCAGCACACCAAATGGGCCCCAGAAGTGGATCTCTGCATCATCTATCATAGTCCACTCATATTTTGTAACCCTAGGCTACTGGTTTAGTATTTAAACAACTTTTAGAGACTTATTTTGTATCTCATGACATTTCAGATCTAAATTTTGTATTCTCTGACGGCATGAGTCTCTAAACCCCATTGTTGGGGGTGAGGAGCTCTGCTGTGTCTCAATGAATTAATGCAAGTATTTCTGTCTTTCTATTCAAACACGCTTGTTCCCATCTAAGATGTTCATTCGCGCTTAATTGTGATGATGGTGATGAGCTGTGACACTCATCACCTTCCTCAACCCATGAACACGTGCCTGACAACCACCTCCGTTCTATATCCGATTGAATGAGTGTCTCTTAGATTCCTTAATCAGAATCTCCGTGGTATAAGCTAGAACTGATGGCGGCATTCATGAGAATCCGGAAAGTCTAAGCCTTGTCTGTGGCATTCCGAGTAGGATTCAAGGATTGAATGACTGTGACGAGCTTCAAACTCCTGAAGGCTGGGCGTTAGTGACAGACGCAAAAGGATAGTAAATCCTATTCCAACCGGATCGAGAACCAACCGGTGATTAGCCGTGCTGTGACAGAGCGCGTGAGCATAGTTTCACTGGAAGGACGGAAGGTAGCCATTGACAACGGTGATCCACCAACACACAGCTTGCCATAGGGGGACGTGCGTGCGTGAACAAGAAGACAGAGGAAAGCAGAGATTCAGAAGACAAAGCATCTCCAAAACTCCAACATATTCTCCATTACTGCACAACAAGTAAATTTTAATTTATGCTCTACTGGTTATTCACAATTCAATTGATAAACAAAATTGACTTCCTGACTAAGATTTACAAGATAACCATAGATTGCTTCAAACCAACAATCTCCGTGGGATTCGACCCTTACTCACGTAAGGTATTACTTGGACGACCCAGTGCACTTGCTGGTTAGTGGTACGAGTTGTGAAAAGTGTGATTCGCAATTTGTGCTACCAAGTTTTTGGCGCCGTTGCCGGGGATTGTTCGTGTTTGAACAACTGACGGATTATTTTGTTGCTTAGATTAGGAAAAATCATCTCTTTTTTGGTTTAGAGTCTTTTATTATTTATCCCTTGTTAAAACACTTTAAATTTATAGCTCAGTTAATTAGAACGTGGTGTTTATATTCATGGTAATTGGCTATCATATTTTTTAAAAAAAAAACCTTTTTCAAAAATAATTTTTCTATTAATAAGGTCCCATAACTCATTTGGCTAGAACATTAATTTGATTGGGTTAGAATCTTTTATACTCTTTTTAAAAACCTTCTTTTTCAAAAATAATTTTTCTATTAAATCCTGTGCCAAACTTTAAGTTTGGTGTTTTCTTGTTGATTCCCCTTTGATTTTCGAAAATTTTGGTTTGGTTTTCTAAAAATTTTAAGTTTGGTGTTCTTCCTTCATGTTCTTGTGTTCTTGTGAGTCTTCAAAGTGTTCTTGAGTTTTCTTGTGTCTTGATCTTAAAATTTTTAAGATTGGTGTTCCTTGGTGTTTTCCCTCCAAAATTTTCAAAAACAAGGAGCATTAGATCTAAAAATTTTAAATCTTGTACTATCTTATTGTTTTTCTCTCTCCTCACTAAATTCAAAAATATCTTTTCAAAATATCTTTTCTAACTTCCTATCTTTTCAAAATTTGTTTCAACTAACTAACCAACTTTTTGTTTGTTTCTTAACTTTTTCAAAACTACCTAACTAACTCTCTCTCTCAAAATTTTCGAAAATATCTCCCCTCTTTTTCAAAAATTTCTGTTTTTTTAACTAATTATTTTTAATTTTTTTACGAAAAAAAATTTTTTTTTCAAAATTCAAATTCTTTTTAGTTATTTTATTTTATTTAAGTATTTACTTCTTATAAAATAAAATAAATAAAAAAGATAAATCAGTCCAAGTTATATCCATAGATCCATCATGGACATAAGTGGAAATGAACAGTCCAGGAGGACTCTGGGGTCATATTCTAACCCCTCTACTGCTTCATATGGGAGTAGCATATGCATACCCTCCATTGGAGTTAGTAGCTTTGAGTTGAATTCTCAGCTCATTATCATGGTGCAGCAAAGTTGCCAGTATTCCGGTCTTCCACAGGAAGAACCTACAGAGTTTCTGGCACAATTTTTACAAATTGCTGACACAGTACATGATAAGGAAATAGATCAGGATGTCTACAGACTATTACTGTTTCCATTTGCTGTAAAAGATCAAGCCAAGAGGTGGTTAAATAACCAACCTAAGGCCAGCATAAGAACATGGAAACAGCTGACAGAAAAATTCCTGAATCAATATTTCCCTCCAAAAAGGATGACACAGCTAAGGCTGGACATCCAAGGCTTTAAACAAGGAGATAATGAATCTCTTTATGATGCCTGGGAGAGATAAAGAGAGATGCTACGAAAATGCCCCTCTGAAATGTTTTCAGAGTGGGTTCAGTTAGACATCTTCTACTATGGGCTTGCAGAAGGAGCTCAGATGTCTTTAGATTACTCAGCTGGTGGATCTATCCATATGAGAAAGACAATTGAAGAAGCTCAAGAGCTCATTGATACAGTTGCCAGGAATCAGCATCTGTATCTAAGCAGCAACCTTTCCATGAATGAAGAGGTTAAAACAGTAACTGCTGAATTCAGTACTGTAAAACAAGTTGCTGAATTCAATCAGCAATTAGATTTTCTAACAAAGCAGCTAGCTGAATTCAAAGACAGGTTACAGGAGACAAGGATAGCTAATATACATATGGAAGAACAGTTTAAGCAAACAAAGCAGCAGCTATCAAAGCAAATAGCAGAAGAATGCCAAGCAGTTCAATTAAGAAGTGGGAAAACATTAAATACCCCACCTCAAGGCATCAAAAATTCAAGAAATAAGCAACCCACCAAAGATTCCCCTGAGGACAGTAAGAGCCCAGGGAAAAATAATTCTGGCACTAAAACGCCAGAAAATGGGTGGAAGGCTGGCGCTGAACGCCCAGACCATGCCCAAAACTGGCGTTCAGCGCCAGAAACAAGGCAGGATTGGCGTTCAACGCCAGAAATGGGCAAGAATCTGGCGTTGAACGCCCAACAGGGGCACATTTCTGGCGTTCAGGCGCCAGGAAATGACAGTGAGCTGGCGTCTAACGTCACTCCAGCTTCTGACTCTGGCATTCAATTGCCAGTGAGGGATCAGACACACACAAGTGCTGACAACAACCCCTCTAAAAGGGCTTCTTTAACCACTAAGGTTGAGGAATATAAAGCCAAGATACCTTATCCTCAAAAACTCCGGAAAGAGGAGCAGGATAAGCAATTTGCTCGCTTTGTAGATTATCTAAGGACTCTTGAAATAAAGATTCCATTTGCAGAGGCACTTGAGCAAATACCTTCTTATGCCAAGTTCATGAAAGAGATCTTGAGTCATAAAAAGGAGTGGAGAGAAACAGAAAGAGTTCTCCTCACTGAAGAATGCAGTGCAGTCATTCTGAAAAGCTTTCCTGAAAAGCTTAAAGACCCTGGGAGTTTTCTGATACCATGCATATTAGAAGGTGATTGCACCAAGACAGCTTTATGCGATCTTGGGGCAAGCATCAAC
This sequence comes from Arachis hypogaea, assembly GCF_003086295.3. Classification (NCBI taxonomy): domain Eukaryota; kingdom Viridiplantae; phylum Streptophyta; class Magnoliopsida; order Fabales; family Fabaceae; genus Arachis; species Arachis hypogaea. Next base: position 99,071,984 of record NC_092048.1, on the reverse strand, counting down.
CTGATACCTGCATCCACTATCAGGAAGCTTGGATTAACTGAAGAAGTTAAACCAACCCGGATATGTCTCCAACTTGCTGATGGTTCCACTAAATACCCATCAGGCGTGATTGAGGACATGATTGTCAGAGTTGGGCCATTCGCCTTTCCCACTGACTTTGTTGTGCTGGAAATGGAGGAGCACAAGAGTGCTACTCTCATTCTAGGAAGACCCTTCCTAGCAACTGGACGATCCCTCATTGACGTCCAGCAGGGGGAAATAACCCTGAGAGTCAACGATGACGAGTTCAAATTGAACGCTGTCAAAGCCATGCAGCATCCAGACACATCAACAGACTGCATGAAAGTTGACCTTATTGACTCTTTGGTAGAAGAGATCAACATGGCTGAGAGTCTCGAATCAGAGTTGGAAAACATCTTTAAAGATGTTCAGCCTGATTTGGAGGATTCAGGGGACATGAAAGAGCCTCTGAACTTTCTTCTGAAAGAGGAAAAACCTCCTAAACCAGAGCTCAAGCCACTGCCACCATCCTTGAAATATGCATTTCTAGGAGAAGGTGACACTTTTCCAGTGATCATAAGCTCTGCTTTAAATTCACAGGAAGAGGAAGCACTTATTCAAGTGCTAAGGACACACAAGACAGCTCTTGGGTGGTCCATAGGTGATCTTAAGGGCATAAGCCCAGCTAGATGCATGCACAAAATCCTATTGGAGGATAATGCCAAACCAGTGGTTCAACCACAGAGGCGGCTAAATCCAGCCATGAAGGAAGTGGTGCAGAAAGAGGTCACCAAATTACTGGAGGCTAGGATTATTTATCCTATTTCTGACAGCCCCTGGGTGAGCCCTGTTCAAGTCGTCCCAAAAAAGGGAGGCATGACAGTGATTCATAATGAAAAAAATGAACTGGTTCCCACAAGAACAGTTACAGGGTGGCGCATGTGTATTGACTACAGAAGGCTCAATACAGCCACCAGAAAGGATCATTTTCCTTTACCATTCATAGACCAGATGCTAGAGAGACTAGCAGGTCATGATTATTACTGCTTTTTGGATGGCTACTCAGGCTATAACCAGATTGCAGTAGATCCCCAGGATCAAGAGAAAACAGCATTCACATGTCCATCCGGAGTGTTTGCTTATAGAAGGATGCCCTTTGGGCTATGCAATGCACCTGCAACCTTCCAGAGATGCATGCTCTCTATTTTCTCTGATATGGTGGAAAAATTTCTGGAAGTCTTCATGGATGACTTCTCAGTATATGGAGACTCATTCAGCTCCTGTCTTGATCACCTGAAACTTGTTCTGAAAAGATGCCAAGAAACCAACCTAGTTTTAAACTGGGAAAAGTGTCACTTCATGGTGACTGAAGGAATTGTTCTTGGGCATAAAATCTCAAACAAGGGAATAGAGGTAGATCAAGCAAAAATAGAGGTAATTGAAAAATTACCACCACTTGCCAATGTTAAGGCAATCAGAAGCTTTCTGGGGCATGCAGGATTCTATAGGAGGTTTATAAAGGATTTTTCAAAAATCGCAAAACCCCTAAGCAATCTGCTAGCTGCTGACACGCCATTTGTGTTTGACACAGCATGCCTACAGGCGTTTGAAACGCTGAAAGCTAAGCTGGTCATAGCACCAGTCATTTCTGCACCAGACTGGACATTGCCATTTGAGTTAATGTGTGATGCCAGTGATCATGCCATTAGTGCAGTATTGGGACAGAGGCATGACAAGCTTCTGCATGTCATTTATTATGCCAGTCGCATTTTAAATGATGCCCAGAAAAATTACACAACCACAGAAAAGGAATTACTTGCAGTGGTTTACGCCATTGACAAGTTCAGATCCTACTTAGTAGGATCAAAGGTGATTGTGTACACTGACCATGCTGCTCTTAAGTATCTACTCACAAAGCAGGATTCAAAACCCAGGCTCATCAGATGGGTATTGCTTCTGCAAGAGTTTGATATAGAAATAAGAGACAGAAAAGGGACAGAGAACCAAGTAGCTGATCATCTGTCCTGGATAGAGCCAGTGGAAGGGACGTCCCTCCCCTTCCTTGAGATCTCTGAGACATTCCCTGATGAGCATCTATTTGCCATTCAGGAAGCACCATGGTTTGCCGATATTGCAAACTATAAAGCTGCAAGGTTCATACCCAAGGAGTACAATAGAATACAAAAAAAAACTAATTACTGATGTAAAGTACTACTTGTGGGATGAGCCCTATCTCTTTAAGAGATGTGCAGACGGAATTATCCGTAGGTGTGTCCCCAGAGAGGAAGCACAGAGAATTTTATGGCATTGCCATGGATCTCAATATGGAGGTCATTTCGGAGGTGAGTGAACAGCCACCAAGGTCCTCCAATGTGGCTTCTATTGGCCCACACTCTATAAAGATTCCCGAGAGTTTGTACGTAATTGTGACAGTTGCCAAAGAGCTGGTAATCTGCCTCATGGTTACGCCATGCCTCAACAAGGAATCTTGGAAATTGAGTTGTTTGACGTATGGGGAATTGACTTCATGGGACCTTTCCCACCATCATACTCAAACACTTATATTCTGGTGGCAGTTGACTATGTATCAAAATGGGTTGAGGCTATTGCCACACCCACCAATGATACTAAAACAGTGCTGAAGTTCCTCCAGAAACATATCTTTAGCAGGTTTGGTGTCCCTAGAGTGTTAATCAGTGATGGGGGCACTCACTTCTGCAATAAACAGCTTTACTCTGCCATGGTTCGGTATGGAATTCGCCACAAGGTGGCCACTCCATATCATCCACAAACCAATGGGCATGCTGAAGTCTCGAACAGAGAATTAAAGAGAATCCTGGAACGGACAGTAAATACCCGTAGAAAGGATTGGGCAAGGAGCTTGGATGATGCTCTGTGGGCTTACAGAACAGCATTCAAGACCCCTATAGGGACCTCTCCATACCAACTCGTGTATGGCAAGGCATGCCACTTGCCCGTGGAACTGGAACATAAGGCCTACTGGGCAACCAGATTCCTAAACTTAGATGCCAAATTAGCAGGAGAAAAACGATTGCTCCAGCTAAATGAGCTAGAGGAATTCAGATTCACAGCTTTCGAAAATGCCAAGCTTTATAAAGAAAAATAAAAAAAATGGCATGACAGAAAGCTGTCATCTAGAATCTTTGAACCAGGACAGAAGGTCCTGTTGTTTAACTCTAGACTCAGGCTATTCCCCGGGAAACTGAAATCCCGGTGGAGGGGACCATACGTGATTATAAGTGTGTCACCATATGGCTTTGTGGAGCTTCAAGATATTGATTCTGATAAGAAGTTCATTGTCAATGGACAGAGAATCAAGCATTATCTTGAAGGCAACACTGAGCAAGAATGCTAAAGGCTGAAGCTAGATTAAAAGCTCAGCAAGGTCCAGCTAAAGACAATAAAGAAGCGCTTGCTGGGAGGCAACCCAGCCATGGGGCAACAATCCTCTAAGCATTTTGCCCTATTTTTATTTTTATTTGTTTATATAAAGTTCACTGACACTAAGGTAAAAAATCATTTGCATAAGTTTACAGGGTTACAGAAGGAATCTACACACAAAACAGAGATAGGGAGCTTACTGGCAAGAAAACGCCAGTAAGGATAGCTATCTGGCGTTCAACGCCAGAAAAGGGCAACAACTGGGCGTTGAACGCCCATGATAGCAGCATTTGGGTGTTGAACGCCCAAAACAGGCAGTGTTTAGGCGTTCAAACGCCAGGATGGTGGGGAGGAGCTCTCTTTCTACCCATCTCCTTCTTTTTCTTTTGCTTGAGGACAAGCAAAGCTCTAAGTTTGGTGTGCTTATCCGTGATCACTAAGATCACGGCCCCTAAAGGAAAAACAACCCACTCCAAGAGGAGCAAGGGCGTGATTTAAAGGAACTGAAGCGTCAGAAATTCTCTCTTGAAGGACCAAGCACCTCACAGACTAGAGGAACATCCACTTCCAAACCTCAAGGTTGTTGAGTTCTAATCTTAGGCTTAACTCTGTGATAACTGTTCTTATTTTAATTTTACCTTAGGAGTCATATAGTAGTAATTAGTATCTATTTTGATTTTATCTCCAATTAAGCTATAGTTTATTTTTCTCATCATCAGCAAACATGAATAAAGTAGTAGATCTTTTGAATAAGAAGCAATAAAATTTCGAGTTTTAATAAGAGAAATTCTAATTAGTTAAATATGGTGGCAATGCTTTCTGTCTTCTGAATGAATGCTTGAACAGTGCATATATCTTTTGAATTTGTTGTTTAAGACTGTTAAATATGTTGGCTCTTGAAAGAATAATGAACATGAAACATGTTATTAATAATCTGAAAAATCAAAAAAATGATTCTTGAAGCAAGAAAAAGCAGCAAAGAACAAAGCTTGCAGAAAAAAAAAAAAGGCAACCAGAAAAAGCCAATAACCCTTAAAACCAAAAGGCAAGGGCAATTAAAAAGGATCCCAAGGCTTTGAGCATCAGTGGATAGGAGGGCCTAAAGGACTGAAATCCTGGTCTAAGCGGCTAAACCAAGCTGTCCCTAACCATGTGCTTGTGGCGTGCAGGTGTCAAGTGAAAACTTGAGACTGAGCGGTTAAAGTCAAGGTCCAAAGCAAAAAAAGAAGAGTGTGCTTAAGAACTCTGGACACCTCTAATTGGGGACTTTAGCAAAGCTGAGTCACAATCTGAAAAGGTTCACCCAGTTATGTGTCTGTGGCATTTATGTATCCGGTAGTAATACTGGAAAACAAAGTGCTTAGGGCCACGGCCAAGACTCATAAAGAAGCTGTGTTCAAGAATCATCACACTGAACTAAGAGAATTAATAACACTATCTGAATTCTGAGTTCCTATAGATGCCAATCACTCTGAGCTTCAATGGATAAAGTGAGATGCCAAAACTGTTCAGAAGCAAAAAGCTACTAGTCCCGCTCATCTAATTAGAATCTGAGCTTCAATCAAAAACTCTGAGATATTATTGCTTCTCAACCTATTAGTCTTCTATTTTATTTGTCTAGTTGCTTGAGGACAAGCAACAGTTTAAGTTTGGTGTTGTGATGAGCGGATATTTTATACGCTTTTTGGGGATAATTTCATATAGTTTTTAGGATGTTTTAGTTAGTTTTTAGTCTATTCCTAGTAGTTTTTAGGAAAAATTCATATTTCTGGACTTTACTATGAGTTGTGTGTTTTTCTGTAATTTCAGGTATTTTTCTGGCTGAAATTGAAGGAGCTGAGCAAAAATCTGATTCAGGCTGAAAAAGGACTGCTGATGCTGTTGGATTCTAACCTCCCTGCACTCAAAGTGGATTTTCTGGAGCTAAAGAACTCGAAATGGCGCGCTTCCAATTGCGTTGGAAAGTAGACATCCAGGGCTTTCCAGCAATATATAATAGTCTATACTTTGCACAAGAATAGACGACGTAAACTGGCGTTCAACGCCAGTCCTCTGCCCAATTCTGGCGTCCAGCGCCAGAAAAGGATAAAAAACTGGAGTTGAACGCCCAAACTGGCACAAAAACTGGCGTTCAACTCCACAAATGGCCTCTGCACATGAAATGCCTAAATGTAGCTTGTTTCTGGGGTTAAATGCCTAAATGTAGCCTAAATGTTTCTGGGGTTAAATGCCTAAATGTAGCCTGTTTCTGGCGTTTAACGCCAGGTAGATGCTTGTTTCTGGCGTTTAAACGCCAGAATGCTCCTCCTCCAGGGTGTGCTATTTTTAATGCTGTTTTTCGTTCTGTTTTTGATTTTTCAGTAGTTTTTGTGACTCCACATGATCATCAACCTAATAAAACATGAAATAATAAAAAAATATAAAATAGATATAATTAAATAACATTGGGTTGCCTCCCAACAAGCGCTTCTTTAATGTCAGTAGCTTGACAGTGAGCTCTCATGGAGTCTCACATATGTTCAGAGCATTGTTGGGACCTCCCAACACCAAACTTAGAGTTTGACTGTGGGGGCTTTGGTTGACTCTGCAGTGAGAGAAGCTTTTCATGCTTCCTCTCCATGGTTACAGAAGGAGATCCTTGAGTTTTAAACACAAGGTTGTCCTCATTCAGTTGAAGGACTAACTCTCCTCTGTCCACATCAATCACAGCTCTTGCTGTGGCTAGGAAAGGTCTTCCAAGGATGATGGATTTATCCTCATCCTTCCCAGTGTCTAGGATTATGAAATCAGCAGGGATGTAAAGGCCTTCAACCTTTACTAACACGTCCATAAGCCTGTTTTCTTGAGTTTTCTGCCATCTCTAATGAGATTCTGGCAGCTTGCACCTCAAAGATCCCAAGTTTCTCCATTACAGAGAGTGGCATTAAGTTTATTCCTGACCCCAGTGAAAGAACTGTAGATTGATGGTTTAGAAGTTATAGTAAACTCTCGTTGCAAGTATAGTTACTAAACTAAGCAATCAACCTTTCTTACAAACGTTTTGGTTGTCACAAGTAACAAACCCCTAAATAAATTGATAACTGAAGTATTTAAACCTCGGGTCGTCTTCTCAAGGAACTGCAGGGAAGTATGTTCTTATTATTGGTTATGAAGATTGTAAATTGGGGTTTTTAAGATGAGGAACAAGTAATTTAAATTGCAATTGAAATAAGTAAAAGACTGTAAAGTAAATAAATAACTGTGAAATAAACTTTTGGCAAGGTATGAGAAATTAGAAGTCCTATCCTAGTTATCCTTATCAATGATGATGAAGATTGAATCTTAATTCCACTCAGTTAGTCTTTACTTAAAGTAAAGAAAGGTCAAGTGACTAATTAGTTTGATCTTCAAATCCTAGTTAATCCTTAAGGAAAGATTGGGATTATTGAAGTCCAATTCAATTAACAAAGATAACAATTATCAATCATGTTAAGTTTGATAACTCCTGAGTTACTAATTTCTTAACCAAGACCAAAAGGGAAAAAGTAAATCTACTGGAATAAAAATGTTTTCAGATTGGAAGCAACAGTAATAAAAGAAAGCAATAATAAACTGAAATACCTCAAATAACATGAATTCAAAGAATAATCTGTAACATAGATGAATTCATAGACTAAATTGAGAAGATAAATAAAAAGGAATGTTGAACCTGATAAAAGAGATAATCCTGAAAGCGAATAAAATCCTAAATCTAAATCCTAATCCTAAAGAGAGAGGAGAGAACCTCTCCCTCAAAACTACATCTAAATCATCAAAAGTGACTAATTGGAGACTCTCCTCTGAATGGATGCATTCCCCCACTTCATAACCTTTGATCTGTGCCTTCTGGACTTGGATTTGGGCCAAAAAGGGCTTCAGAAATCGCTGGGGGCATTTTCTATAATTTCTGGTGCATGGCCTCTGTCACGCGCCCGCGTGGGTCACGCGGTCGCGTCAATTGGAGTTTTTCTTGTCACGCGGTCACTTCAGTCAGGCGTCCGCGTCATATGTGTTTCACTTAAGGCGCGCGGTCGTGTTGATGCGGGGAAAACTTGTCTCTCAACAAATCTTCCTTCGGCAAGTGTACCGAAGTTGTCGTCAAGTAAAAACTCACAATAGAGTGAGGTCGAATCCCACAGGGATTGATTGATCAAGCAACTTTAATTAGAAGAATGTTCTAGTTAAGCGAATCCAGAAATTGGGTTGAGAGTTGCAGAAAATAAAATGGCGGGAATGTAAATAACAGAAAAGAAAATGCTAGAATTAAATGAATGGAAGTATATGACTGAAAATAAATTGCAGAGTTATAAATGGGAATGGGGGATTTGCTCATAAAAGTAAATCGCAGAAATTAAAGAGAATGGGTAAGATTAGAGATGGGGAGTTCATTGGGCTTAGGAGATGTTGCAATTCTCCGGATCAAGTTCATTTTCTTCTCTTCCTTAATCAATGCACTCATTGATCTCCTTGGCAATCTTAAGTGATTGAATTACAATTCCTTGCAATTCAATCTCTCAAATCTTGATCAATAGCCAATTCCTTGGTCAATTGCTCATGAGAAGAGATGAAGTATGGTCACTGATTATACCACATGCATTTCCCAAACCAAGTATTGAGAGGGTTACAGTCACATACCCATCCAAACCCAATTTGGTCCAGCATGAGAAAGCATTTCTAGCTTGATCTCTTCATTCCTTTTTGATGAGCGGATATTTTATACGCTTTTTGGGGATAATTTCATATAGTTTTTAGGATGTTTTAGTTAGTTTTTAGTCTATTCCTAGTAGTTTTTAGGAAAAATTCATATTTCTGGACTTTACTATGAGTTGTGTGTTTTTCTGTAATTTCAGGTATTTTTCTGGCTGAAATTGAAGGAGCTGAGCAAAAATCTGATTCAGGCTGAAAAAGGACTGCTGATGCTGTTGGATTCTGACCTCCCTGCACTCAAAGTGGATTTTCTGGAGCTACAGAACTCGAAATGGCGCGCTTCGAATTGCGTTGGAAAGTAGACATCCAGGGCTTTCCAGCAATATATAATAGTCCATACTTTGCACAAGAATAGACGACGTAAACTGGCGTTCAACGCCAGTCCTCTGCCCAATTCTGGCGTCCAGCGCCAGAAAAGGATAAAAAACTGGAGTTGAACGCCCAAACTGGCACAAAAACTGGCGTTCAACTCCACAAATGGCCTCTGCACGTGAATTGCTTAAAGTCTCAGCCCCAGCACACACCAAGTGGGCCCCAGCACACCAAATGGGCCCCAGAAGTGGATCTCTGCATCATCTATCATAGTCCACTCATATTTTGTAACCCTAGGCTACTGGTTTAGTATTTAAACAACTTTTAGAGACTTATTTTGTATCTCATGACATTTCAGATCTAAATTTTGTATTCTCTGATAGCATGAGTCTCTAAACCCCATTGTTGGGGGTGAGGAGCTCTGCTGTGTCTCAATGAATTAATGCAAGTATTTCTGTCTTTCTATTCAAACACGCTTGTTCCTATCTAAGATGTTCATTCGCACTTAATTGTGATGATGGTGATGAGCTGTGACACTCATCACCTTCCTCAACCCATGAACACGTGCCTGACAACCACCTCCGTTCTATATCCGATTGAATGAGTGTCTCTTAGATTCCTTAATCAGAATCTCCGTGGTATAAGCTAGAACTGATGGCGGCATTCATGAGAATCCGGAAAGTCTAAGCCTTGTCTGTGGCATTCCGAGTAGGATTCAAGGATTGAATGACTGTGACGAGCTTCAAACTCCTGAAGGCTGGGCGTTAGTGACAGACGCAAAAGGATAGTAAATCCTATTCCAACCGGATCGAGAACCAACCGGTGATTAGCCGTGCTGTGACAGAGCGCGTGAGCATAGTTTCACTGGAAGGACGGAAGGTAGCCATTGACAACGGTGATCCACCAACACACAGCTTGCCATAGGGGGACGTGCGTGCGTGAACAAGAAGACAGAGGAAAGCAGAGATTCAGAAGACAAAGCATCTCCAAAACTCCAACATATTCTCCATTACTGCACAACAAGTAAATTTTAATTTATGCTCTACTGGTTATTCACAATTCAATTGATAAACAAAATTGACTTCCTGACTAAGATTTACAAGATAACCATAGATTGCTTCAAACCAACAATCTCCGTGGGATTCGACCCTTACTCACGTAAGGTATTACTTGGACGACCCAGTGCACTTGCTGGTTAGTGGTACGAGTTGTGAAAAGTGTGATTCGCAATTTGTGCTACCAAGTTTTTGGCGCCGTTGCCGGGGATTGTTCGTGTTTGAACAACTGACGGATTATTTTGTTGCTTAGATTAGGAAAAATCATCTCTTTTTTGGTTTAGAGTCTTTTATTATTTATCCCTTGTTAAAACACTTTAAATTTATAGCTCAGTTAATTAGAACGTGGTGTTTATATTCATGGTAATTGGCTATCATATTTTTTAAAAAAAAAACCTTTTTCAAAAATAATTTTTCTATTAATAAGGTCCCATAACTCATTTGGCTAGAACATTAATTTGATTGGGTTAGAATCTTTTATACTCTTTTTAAAAACCTTCTTTTTCAAAAATAATTTTTCTATTAAATCCTGTGCCAAACTTTAAGTTTGGTGTTTTCTTGTTGATTCCCCTTTGATTTTCGAAAATTTTGGTTTGGTTTTCTAAAAATTTTAAGTTTGGTGTTCTTCCTTCATGTTCTTGTGTTCTTGTGAGTCTTCAAAGTGTTCTTGAGTTTTCTTGTGTCTTGATCTTAAAATTTTTAAGATTGGTGTTCCTTGGTGTTTTCCCTCCAAAATTTTCAAAAACAAGGAGCATTAGATCTAAAAATTTTAAATCTTGTACTATCTTATTGTTTTTCTCTCTCCTCACTAAATTCAAAAATATCTTTTCAAAATATCTTTTCTAACTTCCTATCTTTTCAAAATTTGTTTCAACTAACTAACCAACTTTTTGTTTGTTTCTTAACTTTTTCAAAACTACCTAACTAACTCTCTCTCTCAAAATTTTCGAAAATATCTCCCCTCTTTTTCAAAAATTTCTGTTTTTTTAACTAATTATTTTTAATTTTTTTACGAAAAAAAATTTTTTTTTCAAAATTCAAATTCTTTTTAGTTATTTTATTTTATTTAAGTATTTACTTCTTATAAAATAAAATAAATAAAAAAGATAAATCAGTCCAAGTTATATCCATAGATCCATCATGGACATAAGTGGAAATGAACAGTCCAGGAGGACTCTGGGGTCATATTCTAACCCCTCTACTGCTTCATATGGGAGTAGCATATGCATACCCTCCATTGGAGTTAGTAGCTTTGAGTTGAATCCTCAGCTCATTATCATGGTGCAGCAAAGTTGCCAGTATTCCGGTCTTCCACAGGAAGAACCTACAGAGTTTCTGGCACAATTTTTACAAATTGCTGACACAGTACATGATAAGGAAATAGATCAGGATGTCTACAGACTATTACTGTTTCCATTTGCTGTAAAAGATCAAGCCAAGAGGTGGTTAAATAACCAACCTAAGGCCAGCATAAGAACATGGAAACAGCTGACAGAAAAATTCCTGAATCAATATTTCCCTCCAAAAAGGATGACACAGCTAAGGCTGGACATCCAAGGCTTTAAACAAGGAGATAATGAATCTCTTTATGATGCCTGGGAGAGATAAAGAGAGATGCTACGAAAATGCCCCTCTGAAATGTTTTCAGAGTGGGTTCAGTTAGACATCTTCTACTATGGGCTTGCAGAAGGAGCTCAGATGTCTTTAGATTACTCAGCTGGTGGATCTATCCATATGAGAAAGACAATTGAAGAAGCTCAAGAGCTCATTGATACAGTTGCCAGGAATCAGCATCTGTATCTAAGCAGCAACCTTTCCATGAATGAAGAGGTTAAAACAGTAACTGCTGAATTCAGTACTGTAAAACAAGCTGCTGAATTCAATCAGCAATTAGATTTTCTAACAAAGCAGCTAGCTGAATTCAAAGACAGGTTACAGGAGACAAGGATAGCTAATATACATATGGAAGAACAGTTTAAGCAAACAAAGCAGCAGCTATCAAAGCAAATAGCAGAAGAATGCCAAGCAGTTCAATTAAGAAGTGGGAAAACATTAAATACCCCACCTCAAGGCATCAAAAATTCAAGAAATAAGCAACCCACCAAAGATTCCCCTGAGGACAGTAAGAGCCCAGGGAAAAATAATTCTGGCACTAAAACGCCAGAAAATGGGTGGAAGGCTGGCGCTGAACGCCCAGACCATGCCCAAAACTGGCGTTCAGCGCCAGAAACAAGGCAGGATTGGCGTTCAACGCCAGAAATGGGCAAGAATCTGGCGTTGAACGCCCAACAGGGGCACATTTCTGGCGTTCAAGCGCCAGGAAATGACAGTGAGCTGGCGTCTAACGTCACTCCAGCTTCTGACTCTGGCATTCAATTGCCAGTGAGGGATCAGACACACACAAGTGCTGACAACAACCCCTCTAAAAGGGCTTCTTTAACCACTAAGGTTGAGGAATATAAAGCCAAGATACCTTATCCTCAAAAACTCCGGAAAGAGGAGCAGGATAAGCAATTTGCTCGCTTTGTAGATTATCTAAGGACTCTTGAAATAAAGATTCCATTTGCAGAGGCACTTGAGCAAATACCTTCTTATGCCAAGTTCATGAAAGAGATCTTGAGTCATAAAAAGGAGTGGAGAGAAACAGAAAGAGTTCTCCTCACTGAAGAATGCAGTGCAGTCATTCTGAAAAGCTTTCCTGAAAAGCTTAAAGACCCTGGGAGTTTTCTGATACCATGCATATTAGAAGGTGATTGCACCAAGACAGCTTTATGCGATCTTGGGGCAAGCATCAACCTGATACCTGCATCCACTATCAGGAAGCTTGGATTAACTGAAGAAGTTAAACCAACCCGGATATGTCTCCAACTTGCTGATGGTTCCACTAAATACCCATCAGGCGTGATTGAGGACATGATTGTCAGAGTTGGGCCATTCGCCTTTCCCACTGACTTTGTTGTGCTGGAAATGGAGGAGCACAAGAGTGCTACTCTCATTCTAGGAAGACCCTTCCTAGCAACTGGACGATCCCTCATTGACGTCCAGCAGGGGGAAATAACCCTGAGAGTCAACGATGACGAGTTCAAATTGAACGCTGTCAAAGCCATGCAGCATCCAGACACATCAACAGACTGCATGAAAGTTGACCTTATTGACTCTTTGGTAGAAGAGATCAACATGGCTGAGAGTCTCGAATCAGAGTTGGAAAACATCTTTAAAGATGTTCAGCCTGATTTGGAGGATTCAGGGGACATGAAAGAGCCTCTGAACTTTCTTCTGAAAGAGGAAAAACCTCCTAAACCAGAGCTCAAGCCACTGCCACCATCCTTGAAATATGCATTTCTAGGAGAAGGTGACACTTTTCCAGTGATCATAAGCTCTGCTTTAAATTCACAGGAAGAGGAAGCACTTATTCAAGTGCTAAGGACACACAAGACAGCTCTTGGGTGGTCCATATGTGATCTTAAGGGCATAAGCCCAGCTAGATGCATGCACAAAATCCTATTGGAGGATAATGCCAAACCAGTGGTTCAACCACAGAGGCGGCTAAATCCAGCCATGAAGGAAGTGGTGCAGAAAGAGGTCACCAAATTACTGGAGGCTAGGATTATTTATCCTATTTCTGACAGCCCCTGGGTGAGCCCTGTTCAAGTCGTCCCAAAAAAGGGAGGCATGACAGTGATTCATAATGAAAAAAATGAACTGGTTCCCACAAGAACAGTTACAGGGTGGCGCATGTGTATTGACTACAGAAGGCTCAATACAGCCACCAGAAAGGATCATTTTCCTTTACCATTCATAGACCAGATGCTAGAGAGACTAGCAGGTCATGATTATTACTGCTTTTTGGATGGCTACTCAGGCTATAACCAGATTGCAGTAGATCCCCAGGATCAAGAGAAAACAGCATTCACATGTCCATCCGGAGTGTTTGCTTATAGAAGGATGCCCTTTGGGCTATGCAATGCACCTGCAACCTTCCAGAGATGCATGCTCTCTATTTTCTCTGATATGGTGGAAAAATTTCTGGAAGTCTTCATGGATGACTTCTCAGTATATGGAGACTCATTCAGCTCCTGTCTTGATCACCTGAAACTTGTTCTGAAAAGATGCCAAGAAACCAACCTAGTTTTAAACTGGGAAAAGTGTCACTTCATGGTGACTGAAGGAATTGTTCTTGGGCATAAAATCTCAAACAAGGGAATAGAGGTAGATCAAGCAAAAATAGAGGTAATTGAAAAATTACCACCACCTGCCAATGTTAAGGCAATCAGAAGCTTTCTGGGGCATGCAGGATTCTATAGGAGGTTTATAAAGGATTTTTCAAAAATCGCAAAACCCCTAAGCAATCTGCTAGCTGCTGACACGCCATTTGTGTTTGACACAGCATGCCTACAGGCGTTTGAAACGCTGAAAGCTAAGCTGGTCATAGCACCAGTCATTTCTGCACCAGACTGGACATTGCCATTTGAGTTAATGTGTGATGCCAGTGATCATGCCATTAGTGCAGTACTGGGACAGAGGCATGACAAGCTTCTGCATGTCATTTATTATGCCAGTCGCGTTTTAAATGATGCCCAGAAAAATTACACAACCACAGAAAAGGAATTACTTGCAGTGGTTTACGCCATTGACAAGTTCAGATCCTACTTAGTAGGATCAAAGGTGATTGTGTACACTGACCATGCTGCTCTTAAGTATCTACTCACAAAGCAGGATTCAAAACCCAGGCTCATCAGATGGGTATTGCTTCTGCAAGAGTTTGATATAGAAATAAGAGACAGAAAAGGGACAGAGAACCAAGTAGCTGATCATCTGTCCTGGATAGAGCCAGTGGAAGGGACGTCCCTCCCCTTCCTTGAGATCTCTGAGACATTCCCTGATGAGCATCTATTTGCCATTCAGGAAGCACCATGGTTTGCCGATATTGCAAACTATAAAGCTGCAAGGTTCATACCCAAGGAGTACAATAGAATACAAAAAAAAAAAACTAATTACTGATGTAAAGTACTACTTGTGGGATGAGCCCTATCTCTTTAAGAGATGTGCAGACGGAATTATCCGTAGGTGTGTCCCCAGAGAGGAAGCACAGAGAATTTTATGGCATTGCCATGGATCTCAATATGGAGGTCATTTCGGAGGTGAGTGAACAGCCACCAAGGTCCTCCAATGTGGCTTCTATTGGCCCACACTCTATAAAGATTCCCGAGAGTTTGTACGTAATTGTGACAGTTGCCAAAGAGCTGGTAATCTGCCTCATGGTTACGCCATGCCTCAACAAGGAATCTTGGAAATTGAGTTGTTTGACGTATGGGGAATTGACTTCATGGGACCTTTCCCACCATCATACTCAAACACTTATATTCTAGTGGCAGTTGACTATGTATCAAAATGGGTTGAGGCTATTGCCACACCCACCAATGATACTAAAACAGTGCTGAAGTTCCTCCAGAAACATATCTTTAGCAGGTTTGGTGTCCCTAGAGTGTTAATCAGTGATGGGGGCACTCACTTCTGCAATAAACAGCTTTACTCTGCCATGGTTCGGTATGGAATTCGCCACAAGGTGGCCACTCCATATCATCCACAAACCAATGGGCATGCTGAAGTCTCGAACAGAGAATTAAAGAGAATCCTGGAACGGACAGTAAATACCCGTAGAAAGGATTGGGCAAGGAGCTTGGATGATGCTCTGTGGGCTTACAGAACAGCATTCAAGACCCCTATAGGGACCTCTCCATACCAACTCGTGTATGGTAAGGCATGCCACTTGCCCGTGGAACTGGAACATAAGGCCTACTGGGCAACCAGATTCCTAAACTTAGATGCCAAATTAGCAGGAGAAAAACGATTGCTCCAGCTAAATGAGCTAGAGGAATTCAGATTCACAGCTTTCGAAAATGCCAAGCTTTATAAAGAAAAATAAAAAAAATGGCATGACAGAAAGCTGTCATCTAGAATCTTTGAACCAGGACAGAAGGTCCTGTTGTTTAACTCTAGACTCAGGCTATTCCCCGGGAAACTGAAATCCCGGTGGAGGGGACCATACGTGATTATAAGTGTGTCACCATATGGCTTTGTGGAGCTTCAAGATATTGATTCTGATAAGAAGTTCATTGTCAATGGACAGAGAATCAAGCATTATCTTGAAGGCAACACTGAGCAAGAATGCTAAAGGCTGAAGCTAGATTAAAAGCTCAGCAAGGTCCAGCTAAAGACAATAAAGAAGCGCTTGCTGGGAGGCAACCCAGCCATGGGGCAACAATCCTCTAAGCATTTTGCCCTATTTTTATTTTTATTTGTTTATATAAAGTTCACTGACACTAAGGTAAAAAATCATTTGCATAAGTTTACAGGGTTACAGAAGGAATCTACACACAAAACAGAGATAGGGAGCTTACTGGCAAGAAAACGCCAGTAAGGATAGCTATCTGGCGTTCAACGCCAGAAAAGGGCAACAACTGGGCGTTGAACGCCCAGGATAGCAGCATTTGGGTGTTGAACGCCCAAAACAGGCAGTGTTTAGGCGTTCAAACGCCAGGATGGTGGGGAGGAGCTCTCCTTCTACCCATCTCCTTCTTTTTCTTTTGCTTGAGGACAAGCAAAGCTCTAAGTTTGGTGTGCTTATCCGTGATCACTAAGATCACGGCCCCTAAAGGAAAAACAACCCACTCCAAGAGGAGCAAGGGCGTGATTTAAAGGAACTGAAGCGTCAGAAATTCTCTCTTGAAGGACCAAGCACCTCACAGACTAGAGGAACATCCACTTCCAAACCTCAAGGTTGTTGAGTTCTAATCTTAGGCTTAACTCTGTGATAACTGTTCTTATTTTAATTTTACCTTAGGAGTCATATAGTAGTAATTAGTATCTATTTTGATTTTATCTCCAATTAAGCTATAGTTTATTTTTCTCATCATCAGCAAACATGAATAAAGTAGTAGATCTTTTGAATAAGAAGCAATAAAATTTCGAGTTTTAATAAGAGAAATTCTAATTAGTTAAATATGGTGGCAATGCTTTCTGTCTTCTGAATGAATGCTTGAACAGTGCATATATCTTTTGAATTTGTTGTTTAAGACTGTTAAATATGTTGGCTCTTGAAAGAATAATGAACATGAAACATGTTATTAATAATCTGAAAAATCAAAAAAATGATTCTTGAAGCAAGAAAAAGCAGCAAAGAACAAAGCTTGCAGAAAAAAAAAAAGGCAACCAGAAAAAGCCAATAACCCTTAAAACCAAAAGGCAAGGGCAATTAAAAAGGATCCCAAGGCTTTGAGCATCAGTGGATAGGAGGGCCTAAAGGACTGAAATCCTGGTCTAAGCGGCTAAACCAAGCTGTCCCTAACCATGTGCTTGTGGCGTGCAGGTGTCAAGTGAAAACTTGAGACTGAGCGGTTAAAGTCAAGGTCCAAAGCAAAAAAAGAAGAGTGTGCTTAAGAACTCTGGACACCTCTAATTGGGGACTTTAGCAAAGCTGAGTCACAATCTGAAAAGGTTCACCCAGTTATGTGTCTGTGGCATTTATGTATCCGGTAGTAATACTGGAAAACAAAGTGCTTAGGGCCACGGCCAAGACTCATAAAGAAGCTGTGTTCAAGAATCATCACACTGAACTAAGAGAATTAATAACACTATCTGAATTCTGAGTTCCTATAGATGCCAATCACTCTGAGCTTCAATGGATAAAGTGAGATGCCAAAACTGTTCAGAAGCAAAAAGCTACTAGTCCCGCTCATCTAATTAGAATCTGAGCTTCAATCAAAAACTCTGAGATATTATTGCTTCTCAACCTATTAGTCTTCTATTTTATTTGTCTAGTTGCTTGAGGACAAGCAACAGTTTAAGTTTGGTGTTGTGATGAGCGGATATTTTATACGCTTTTTGGGGATAATTTCATATAGTTTTTAGGATGTTTTAGTTAGTTTTTAGTCTATTCCTAGTAGTTTTTAGGAAAAATTCATATTTCTGGACTTTACTATGAGTTGTGTGTTTTTCTGTAATTTCAGGTATTTTTCTGGCTGAAATTGAAGGAGTTGAGCAAAAATCTGATTCAGGCTGAAAAAGGACTGCTGATGCTGTTGGATTCTAACCTCCCTGCACTCAAAGTGGATTTTCTGGAGCTAAAGAACTCGAAATGGCGCGCTTCCAATTGCGTTGGAAAGTAGACATCCAGGGCTTTCCAGCAATATATAATAGTCTATACTTTGCACAAGAATAGACGACGTAAACTGGCGTTCAACGCCAGTCCTCTGCCCAATTCTGGCGTCCAGCGCCAGAAAAGGATAAAAAACTGGAGTTGAACGCCCAAACTGGCACAAAAACTGGCGTTCAACTCCACAAATGGCCTCTGCACATGAAATGCCTAAATGTAGCTTGTTTCTGGGGTTAAATGCCTAAATGTAGCCTAAATGTTTCTGGGGTTAAATGCCTAAATGTAGCCTGTTTCTGGCGTTTAACGCCAGGTAGATGCTTGTTTCTGGCGTTTAAACGCCAGAATGCTCCTCCTCCAGGGTGTGCTATTTTTAATGCTGTTTTTCGTTCTGTTTTTGATTTTTCAGTAGTTTTTGTGACTCCACATGATCATCAACCTAATAAAACATGAAATAATAAAAAAATATAAAATAGATATAATTAAATAACATTGGGTTGCCTCCCAACAAGCGCTTCTTTAATGTCAGTAGCTTGACAGTGAGCTCTCATGGAGTCTCACATATGTTCAGAGCATTGTTGGGACCTCCCAACACCAAACTTAGAGTTTGACTGTGGGGGCTTTGGTTGACTCTGCAGTGAGAGAAGCTTTTCATGCTTCCTCTCTATGGTTACAGAAGGAGATCCTTGAGTTTTAAACACAAGGTTGTCCTCATTCAGTTGAAGGACTAACTCTCCTCTGTCCACATCAATCACAGCTCTTGCTGTGGCTAGGAAAGGTCTTCCAAGGATGATGGATTTATCCTCATCCTTCCCAGTGTCTAGGATTATGAAATCAGCAGGGATGTAAAAGCCTTCAACCTTTACTAACACGTCCATAAGCCTGTTTTCTTGAGTTTTCTGCCATCTCTAATGAGATTCTGGCAGCTTGCACCTCAAAGATCCCAAGTTTCTCCATTACAGAGAGTGGCATTAAGTTTATTCCTGACCCCAGTGAAAGAACTGTAGATTGATGGTTTAGAAGTTATAGTAAACTCTCGTTGCAAGTATAGTTACTAAACTAAGCAATCAACCTTTCTTACAAACGTTTTGGTTGTCACAAGTAACAAACCCCTAAATAAATTGATAACTGAAGTATTTAAACCTCGGGTCGTCTTCTCAAGGAACTGCAGGGAAGTATGTTCTTATTATTGGTTATGAAGATTGTAAATTGGGGTTTTTAAGATGAGGAACAAGTAATTTAAATTGCAATTGAAATAAGTAAAAGACTGTAAAGTAAATAAATAACTGTGAAATAAACTTTTGGCAAGGTATGAGAAATTAGAAGTCCTATCCTAGTTATCCTTATCAATGATGATGAAGATTGAATCTTAATTCCACTCAGTTAGTCTTTACTTAAAGTAAAGAAAGGTCAAGTGACTAATTAGTTTGATCTTCAAATCCTAGTTAATCCTTAAGGAAAGATTGGGATTATTGAAGTCCAATTCAATTAACAAAGATAACAATTATCAATCATGTTAAGTTTGATAACTCCTGAGTTACTGATTTCTTAACCAAGACCAAAAGGGAAAAAGTAAATCTACTGGAATAAAAATGTTTTCAGATTGGAAGCAACAGTAATAAAAGAAAGCAATAATAAACTGAAATACCTCAAATAACATGAATTCAAAGAATAATCTGTAACATAGATGAATTCATAGACTAAATTGAGAAGATAAATAAAAAGGAATGTTGAACCTGATAAAAGAGATAATCCTGAAAGCGAATAAAATCCTAAATCTAAATCCTAATCCTAAAGAGAGAGGAGAGAACCTCTCCCTCAAAACTACATCTAAATCATCAAAAGTGACTAATTGGAGACTCTCCTCTGAATGGATGCATTCCCCCACTTCATAACCTTTGATCTGTGCCTTCTGGACTTGGATTTGGGCCAAAAAGGGCTTCAGAAATTGCTGGGGGCATTTTCTATAATTTCTGGTGCATGGCCTCTGTCACGCGCCCGCGTGGGTCACGCGGTCGCGTCAATTGGAGTTTTTCTTGTCACGCGGTCACTTCAGTCAGGCGTCCGCGTCATATGTGTTTCACTTAAGGCGCGCGGTCGCGTTGATGCGGGGAAAACTTGTCTCTCAACAAATCTTCCTTCGGCAAGTGTACCGAAGTTGTCGTCAAGTAAAAACTCACAATAGAGTGAGGTCGAATCCCACAGGGATTGATTGATCAAGCAACTTTAATTAGAAGAATGTTCTAGTTAAGCGAATCCAGAAATTGGGTTGAGAGTTGCAGAAAATAAAATGGCGGGAATGTAAATAACAGAAAAGAAAATGCTAGAATTAAATGAATGGAAGTATATGACTGAAAATAAATTGCAGATGTTATAAATGGGAATGGGGGATTTGCTCATAAAAGTAAATCGCAGAAATTAAAGAGAATGGGTAAGATTAGAGATGGGGAGTTCATTGGGCTTAGGAGATGTTGCAATTCTCCGGATCAAGTTCATTTTCTTCTCTTCCTCAATCAATGCACTCATTGATCTCCTTGGCAATCTTAAGTGATTGAATTACAATTCCTTGCAATTCAATCTCTCAAATCTTGATCAATAGCCAATTCCTTGGTCAATTGCTCATGAGAAGAGATGAAGTATGGTCACTGATTATACCACATGCATTTCCCAAACCAAGTATTGAGAGGGTTACAGTCACATACCCATCCAAACCCAATTTGGTCCAGCATGAGAAAGCATTTCTAGCTTGATCTCTTCATTCCTTTTTGATGAGCGGATATTTTATACGCTTTTTGGGGATAATTTCATATAGTTTTTAGGATGTTTTAGTTAGTTTTTAGTCTATTCCTAGTAGTTTTTAGGAAAAATTCATATTTCTGGACTTTACTATGAGTTGTGTGTTTTTCTGTAATTTCAGGTATTTTTCTGGCTGAAATTGAAGGAGCTGAGCAAAAATCTGATTCAGGCTGAAAAAGGACTGCTGATGCTGTTGGATTCTGACCTCCCTGCACTCAAAGTGGATTTTCTGGAGCTACAGAACTCGAAATGGCGCGCTTCCAATTGCGTTGGAAAGTAGACATCCAGGGCTTTCCAGCAATATATAATAGTCCATACTTTGCACAAGAATAGACGACGTAAACTGGCGTTCAACGCCAGTCCTCTGCCCAATTCTGGCGTCCAGCGCCAGAAAAGGATAAAAAACTGGAGTTGAACGCCCAAACTGGCACAAAAACTGGCGTTCAACTCCACAAATGGCCTCTGCACGTGAATTGCTTAAAGTCTCAGCCCCAGCACACACCAAGTGGGCCCCAGCACACCAAATGGGCCCCAGAAGTGGATCTCTGCATCATCTATCATAGTCCACTCATATTTTGTAACCCTAGGCTACTGGTTTAGTATTTAAACAACTTTTAGAGACTTATTTTGTATCTCATGACATTTCAGATCTAAATTTTGTATTCTCTGACGGCATGAGTCTCTAAACCCCATTGTTGGGGGTGAGGAGCTCTGCTGTGTCTCAATGAATTAATGCAAGTATTTCTGTCTTTCTATTCAAACACGCTTGTTCCTATCTAAGATGTTCATTCGCGCTTAATTGTGATGATGGTGATGAGATGTGACACTCATCACCTTCCTCAACCCATGAACACGTGCCTGACAACCACCTCCGTTCTATATCCGATTGAATGAGTGTCTCTTAGATTCCTTAATCAGAATCTCTGTGGTATAAGCTAGAACTGATGGCGGCATTCATGAGAATCCGGAAAGTCTAAGCCTTGTCTGTGGCATTCCGAGTAGGATTCAAGGATTGAATGACTGTGACGAGCTTCAAACTCCTGAAGGCTGGGCGTTAGTGACAGACGCAAAAGGATAGTAAATCCTATTCCAACCGGATCGAGAACCAACCGGTGATTAGCCGTGCTGTGACAGAGCGCGTGAGCATAGTTTCACTGGAAGGACGGAAGGTAGCCATTGACAACGGTGATCCACCAACACACAGCTTGCCATAGGGGGACGTGCGTGCGTGAACAAGAAGACAGAGGAAAGCAGAGATTCAGAAGACAAAGCATCTCCAAAACTCCAACATATTCTCCATTACTGCACAACAAGTAAATTTTAATTTATGCTCTACTGGTTATTCACAATTCAATTGATAAACAAAATTGACTTCCTGACTAAGATTTACAAGATAACCATAGATTGCTTCAAACCAACAATCTCCGTGGGATTCGACCCTTACTCAGGTAAGGTATTACTTGGACGACCCAGTGCACTTGCTGGTTAGTGGTACGAGTTGTGAAAAGTGTGATTCGCAATTTGTGCTACCACTTTTCCAAGGTTCAAAAGAGATCCAAGTTTGAATAGCTTCTCTTCCAAGATAACTACTCAATTGGATGAAGATCGAAAGCTTTCAAGTAAAATCAAGAGGAAAGATAGAAGAAGAACAATGAAAATTAGTATTGATCCATCAAATTACAACAGAGCTCCCTAACCCAATGAAAGGGGTTTAGTTGTTCATAGCTCTTGAAAATGAAAATAAAGATGGAGAATACATCATAAAACTAGAAATTGCAAAGAAAGTAAATACAGAGAGTAATTCCTCAGCCTCCAGAACTCTTTTACAATTCAAAGCTACTCCTATATATACTACTCTTCTCAGCTTCTAGTTCACTCTTCAAGTCTTGGGCCTTTGGATCTTGAGTTTGAAGCAGTTCCTTTCTTTATTTGGGCTTGGCTTTACTTGCAGAGAGAAAGTGCGGAGTGGGCAGAGACTTAAGCTCAGGACGTAAGGAGTGTTAATCATTTAGTGAAAGTCCAAGTTCGGGAACGTTAGTGACACTTAACATTGTCACTAACGTTCCAATGCACCCCTTTGCCTCACGTTAAAACCCACGTTAACTAGGTTAACGTGACTTTTAACGTTGCCTTGTCATTCTTCGAGAACGTTAGTGACACTCAACATTGTCACTAACGTTCCAGTGTGCCCCTTCTTGCTTCACGTTAAAGCTCACATTAACTAGGTTAACGTGGCTTCTAACATGGCCTTTGCCATCCTTCGAGAACGTTGGTGACATTCAACATTGTCACTAACGTTCCAATGTGCCCCTAGGTCTCACGTTAGAGTCCACGTTAACTAGGTTAACGTGGCTTCTAACGTGGCCATCTTTTAGCCATCCCAACGTTAGTGACAATGTTGAGTGTCACTAACGTTGGCTCATCCTTCATTTCTCATCGTTAACGTGACTCTTGGGGGTTGTGTGGTTGCTTCAACGTTAGTGACAATGTTGAGTGTCACTAACGTTGTCGACAACTCTTCATCCTCTACGTTAGTTCCCACGTTAACCAAGTTAAGGTGGGAGTTAACGTGGTACTTAGCACCATAGGCCAACGTTAGTGACAATGTTGAGTGTCACTAACGTTGGCTTCTCTCCCTCCCCCTTAACGTTAGAGGCCACGTTAACTAGGTTAACATGGCTTCTAACGTGGCCACTTATGAGTAATTGCCAACGTTAGTGACAATGTTGAGTGTCACTAACGTTGGCTCAACTTCTTTTCTCCACGTTAGAGTTCACGTTAACTTGGTTAACGTGACTCTCTAACGTGGGCATTGATGGCTTTTTGAGAGTGTTATTGGCAATCACTTTTCTCATTAATCTTTGCAAGTTACCTCCCCTTTTCTTGCTCCCTTTTTGGTCCTGAAATCAAGCAACAAAGTGCATCAAAGCTCTAGTCCAAGTCATGAGTAATGCAACATAATATTTGTCACTAAACTTATGCAAAATCCTCATGAAATCATGTAAAATGCACAATGTATGCTTGAGTCAAGGCATAAGTCAATATTTACCCAAAACTAGCTTATTTCCTAAAGAAATGCATGAAACTAACCTAAAAACAGTAAAGAAAAGGTCAGTAAAACTGGCCAAGATGCCCTGGCATCACGCGTCAATCACGCGGTCGCGTCACTGCTATTTCGCGTTGGCACGCGGCCGCGTTGTCCATGCGATCGCGTCACTGCCAGTTTCTTCCAAAACTCCATTTTGTGCTTTCCTTCCATTTTTGTATGTTTCCTTTTCATCATTTAAGTTATTCCTGCCTTAGAGGATCTGAAACTACTCAACACACGAATCACGGCATCGAATGGAAATAAAGGGTAATTAAAATAATTACTTTTAAAGCATAGGAAACATGTTTTTCACATACATCACATAATAAGGAAGGGAAAGTAAAACCATGCAATTAACATGAATAAGTGGGTGAAGGACTGAATAAATCACTTAAATTAGGCACAAAATATATCATAAAATATGGGTTTATCAACCTCCCCACACTTAAACAATAGCATGTCCTCATGCTAAATCCAAGATAAAGAGTAAGGTAAGGTTGAAGTGGTGGAATCTCATGTAATGCAATTTATCCTAAATGCAACTACCTAAATGAATCATGCAATTCTAATTTTTATTCACTTGTATATAAAACTTACATGTAGGCAAATTAATTCACATTCTCAAGGAATCATATATGCATAGCCAAACCTTAGATAATGATAAAGCACTTTTACAATTGAGATGGGAAAGAAAAATATTTTACAAACTTGCAAGACAATTAATAATTTAAGCATAGATATATGTTGATGAGCTATTGAACCCTTATTGGATTTTGTGTTTACTCTCTAGTCACTCAGTGTTTATTGGGTTAATCACTCTATTCTTCTTTTTATTCTTACTTTCTATAACTTTGTTCTTCATCTAACCAATCAATAATTATAGAATATAGGCATACAAAAATCATGAGGTCTTCAATTAAGGTTGTAATGGGGCCAAGGTAAAGGTAAGGGTATATGTATAAGGCTAAGTGAGCTAATTAAGTGAATCCCTGATTAGTCTAAGATCTCACCTAACAAACATATTTTGTAAAGCAAAGCTTCTTTACCTATTTTCTCATATTTTCCCACTTTTTATGTTACATGCTCATGCATTAGTTTTAATTTTGTCCTATGTGCATTTGCTTTATCTTGCATTTGGGGAGTTCTTTTGTATCCCCTTTATTCAAATACTGAAATTTTTTTTTTGATGCACATGGTAATTCAATTATTTTGATTTCACATGAGCATGCTTCCCAAAATTTTTATTTTGAATCATTTTATTCTTTTTAACTTTCTACCCTTTGTTTTTATCATCCATATTCCCAATAGGTTTCCCACACTTTAAACAATACACTTTCTATCTTAAGCTAACCAAGGATTCAACTTGGGATTTTTATTTTGTTTTTCTGCTTAAGGCTAGTAATGTGGTTATAAAATAAGTGGGGAATTAAAGGCTCAAGGGGGCTAACAAGGGTGATGTAAAAGGTAGGCTAATTTGGGAATAGTGAGCTAGAATCAAACAATAGCCTCAATCACTTTCTTGGTATGTATCTATATTCTATAATCGGACATATAGATTAAAACAAAGTAAAGAACATCAGAATAAAAAAGAAGGGCGGAACACACAGGAATAAAATATTATGGTTTAAATGTAACCATACAATTAAGCTCAAAACTCACAGGCTGTGTGTTCTTTAACTCAAAAATCAGATATCAGTTATATATGTCATGCAAGTAAAAATTAAGAGTTCCCATTATTCTCAATGTAATTCTTAAGGTGGCTCTAAAGTTTTAGTGTTTCTCCTTGATGAAATGTTGTTAACTAACTAACATGCAATGCTATATATACAAGGTGTGGGTTGTTTTTATTCTGTTCAAGTCTCTAGTTTACTTCTTTTTTATTTTTTTCAATTTAAACTAAGTTATCTTATGCTAAAAAGGGTAAACTATACTAATTAATCCACATTTTCTATAACTAATAAGTTAGAATTGCAACTAAACTAACTAGCTAAAATATGAACTAAGGTGCAAAATGCAGAAATAGAGTAAAAATACATGAAAATAGCAATGTATAAGTACTGAGAAAATAAAAATAAAAATAAAAGAAAAAAATACAGAAAAATAGCAAAATAAAATAAAAAAAGTCTGTAGTGGTTCACCAAAAAATACGCCAGAGATGGCGACCTCCCCACACTTAAAATGAAGCATCGTCCCTGATGCTCACTCAAGCAGGGTGTGAAGGGGTGTCATCACTGGAAGGGTGGCTAGCTGGAGTCTCTGTGGTGGTGGTGGTCTGAGGATCTGCCTGCTGCAGAGGAGGAGCTGACTGAATAGGGACCTCTGGGTCTGCAGCCTGAATCTGATGCGGGACCTCCTGCTGGGACGCAGCCTGCTCCGTGCCTGCCTGCGCAGCCTCGCTCTGTGGATGGGTCTCCGCCTCGTGGTCATCCGCCTCCTCCTGAGATAGCTCTGATAGTGTTTCAGGCTTCGAGGGGATGTCGCTGCCAGAACGGATCATCAACTTCAGGTGCTCATAGCGTCGCTTGCTGCGACGTTCAGATCTCTCGTATCACCGCCGGTTGCGGTGCTCCATCTGGTCCAGCTACTGAAACAGGCGGTGCACTAAGTGATAAACTGGCTCTGAGGCAGGTGGAAGTGCAGTGGTGGTAGCAGGGGTAGCTATAGAGGAAGAAGGGCCAGCAGATGGTATGGCTGTCTCATCAGTAGGAGTGAGGAATAGAGGTCTGTAGCCCAAAGCCAGAAAGGTCCTACTGTGAGGTATAATTTTCTTGCATTCTGCAGCAGGTGGCTTCTCATCAGCATCCTCCCAAGGCACGTCAGCTCGACGGCCAAGCTGTGTAATCAGATATGGAAAGGGGAGAGTGCCTCGAATGTGGACCATGGCCATGTAGTACCGAATGAAGCGTGGCAGGTACAGGTCCTTACCCTCCATCACACACCATAGGAGGGTGATCATAGCGGCAGGTAGCTCCGTCTCGTGAGTACTCGGCATAATAAACTTGCTTAGGATCTGATGCCATAGCTGAGCCTCATCGTTCAAGTAGATCCGCTTAATTCCCTTTGGCATGGTGGTGTTCTGACCCATGATCCATGGAACGGTCGGGTCAAGGGCTATCCTGGTCTTGACTGCATCCCAATCAAACTTCATGAAGTGCATGTCCTCCTCAGCCTGTTGATAACCATCTGGCTGATCGGATTTAGGTAGGAGCTTCAGAACATCCTCTATGGCCTCTTCAGTGACCAGTATCTGCTTTCCTCTTAGGTTTACTGCATCTAGGGAAGTTTTGAAGTAATTGCAGTAAAATTCCCTTACCCAAGATGTATTGACCTCAGTCAGGTTTCTTTCCAGGAAAAACCAGCCTCTTTGATTGATCTGATCAGAGGTGTATTGCTGGAGTTCTTCTGGGATCTTCAGAGTCCTCTCCAGGTACAGGTTCCTAGAGGTTACAAACACCAGATACTTCAGCTCGCAGTATCAGTTTGCAAACTTAATGGGATCAGTAGCAGGGAGTAGCTGGTCAGCCTTCTCCTGCAGGGTAAAGTGTTTCTCCCGCCAGGAGTCATCATGCATGATGTCCAGGATGGACATGGAGGATTTGCCTCTTTTCTGTTTGCTAGTTGTTGCCTTTCTTTTTCCCTTTCTTTGGGTGTTAGACATCCTGAAAAACAGAAAACCAGGATATAATAAAAACAGGAAAACAGGTAGGCAATTAATCAAAAGAAGCACATAATGGCAAAGGAGCAGTAGAAAAATGAGTTAAGTAAATGTGCATTAAGGATTGTATAGGAGTTAGAAAACTGAGAAGAGAAATCCACAATCCAAAATGTAATAGAATTCATGTTAATTAGGAAAAATTATCATCATGCCTTGGTTAGAAAGTGAAGGAGAATAGTGAAAAAAACCAAGAAGATATATGTTGAAAGTTTGGTTGGTTAGGAATGAAAAAGAGTTTAGGAAGTTAAAATTAGTGAATTAGTAAAAAGTGGATTAGATTAAGTGGCATGATGATCATTCCCTAAGTAACGAAAATTCACAAATTAAAGCAACAGATAACTCATATTCAAACAAGGAAGGTAAGGATGATTCATATGGAAATAGCAAAAAAGTGGAATTGAATCATCCAAGATGCATCTTATAAACCAGGAAATTGAAAAGAATAAGAAAGCGTGCCTTGGCATTCATGAATTGGTTTGGTAAAAGCAGAGTAAAGTAGAGTTCAAAGTGCCAAAACCAAGACATGAATGGAAAGAAAACAGTTTACAGAAAATTGGACAGCATTCCGGCTAAAATTGGATGTTCCCAGAAAATAATCAGCAATCAGAATAGTTCATATGAATTAAAAAGATAGCTGCAATTACATATGAGGACTATGAACAAGAAAAAGCAGTGTAAAAAGCAGCATGAAACAAGAAATTACAGCATATGAACAATACCAACATCACAGCAACAACAGAATTGTGAAATTAATAAAGCAAGAAACACGAACAACGCAATTAATCAGGCCTAAATCCACTAACCACATCCTAGGCTACCTAACAACCTAGAATCCACTACAACATGCATATCTAACTAGCCTAAGTATGAAGATAAACAGAAAAATATGTAATTAACTACAAATTGATAAAAGGGTGGCGTTTGGCGAAACCTGGAAGGCGTAGGAAAGAAGGTGGGGCAGAGAGGTGGCTGGGGGATGGTGGTGGTGGCAGCTGATGCGGCGGTGGAGGGTGGCACGGCGGCGGTGAGGGTTGTTCGGAGGCAGGGGGTTGGGAAAGGTAACGGGGGAGGGGTTAAGGGGGAAGGAAGGGA
Organism: Arachis hypogaea; assembly: GCF_003086295.3. Classification (NCBI taxonomy): domain Eukaryota; kingdom Viridiplantae; phylum Streptophyta; class Magnoliopsida; order Fabales; family Fabaceae; genus Arachis; species Arachis hypogaea. The sequence goes on along the minus strand of NC_092048.1, from coordinate 99,043,647 downwards.
AAGGGGGTGTGGGTGGTTGATAAACCCCGATTTTGTGGTTTATCTTGCGCTTATTTTGGGGAATTTTATCAATATTTCTCACACTTATTCACAAGAAATGCATGGTTTTGTGTTCACTTCCCAATGTTGCTCTATGATGAAAAACATGCTTATTTTGCCTTGAATTTGCCATATTTTAATCCTCTTCTATTGCCATTCGATGCCGTGATGTTTTTGTTGAGTAATTTCAGGAATTATAGGGTAGGAATGACTTAGGAGAGATGGAGAAAGCATGTACAAAAAGAGAGGAACATGGAGAATTGAAGTCTTGGGAGTAGCAGCATCGGCACGCCCGCGCACTCCACGCGCACGCGTGGATGGGATTGGCTGGAAGCGGCGCGAAAGGATGGACGCATCCGTGCAGATTGGAAGATTCCTATTGACGCGCACGCGCAACTGGTGCGCACACGTGGATCATAAAAGCAATTGGCGCGCGTGCGGGGAAGCTGCACGTGACCTAATTAAGAGAAATCGTGCTTGGCGATTTCTGAGGCCAAGGAGGCCCAACTTCAAGCTGTTTCTCCATGGAAAAGACCCAAGGATGCTAAGGGGAAAGAGGGAGATGACTCATTTTACACTAGGACACAATTTTAGCTAGTTTTAGGTTCTTTGGTTATTCTAGAGAGAGAAACTCTTGTTCCTCTCTAGATCTAGTTTTCATTTTGATCTTTCCTTGTTGATTTGTGAATTGGATCTTGTTAATTACAGTTTTAATTGTTCAATTTGAATTTCTTGTTACAATCTTGCTTACATTTAGTGATAGTTTTATGATCCTTGTCAATTGTCATTTTATACCCATTTCATGAATGTTGTGAATCTTGACTTGTTGATGTTACATTGATGATTTCTGTGTTTAATCTTGTTGATTACTTAATTGTATGTTGATAATTGTTAGTGGGTATTTGTGGAATTCAATTTAATTGCTATTTTGAACATGTCTTTTATTAATGCTTACCAAGTGTTTGATGAATTGTTTACTTTGATTATGGAGTAGTCTTTTCCACTCTTGGCCTAGGTCAAGGGAATTGGGTAAACTTGAGTCATTGGGTCTAATAGATTTGATGATTTCGGAGCCCTTGGTGGTCAATTTGATACTCATTGACGCCAACCCACTACTAATTTAATTAGTAGGTAGGTTGGGACTTATGGGTTGATGTGGCCAAAGCCATTTGACATACCTCAAGTCTAGGAGTAGATATCACGTACTTAAGACTTTGGGGATAGACTTAATGAGCTTGGTTCCTCATAATTGTCAAGATATAGTTGTTGGACAAGGATTGTAATCCCAATTCCCATGCCTAGTCAAGAGTTGCTTCTGTCATTCATATTTGAAAACCAATTTCCAATTTCAATTGCCTTAGTTATAGTTACTTGTTTGGTTTAAAGTAGAATTAAGTAGAATATTGCTTGTTCATTGGAATCGCTCAAGTTTCGCGTAGGTAGTTGAATTAGTTTATTGCAATTTAAGATTACTTGCTTGTTAAGACTTCCATTTATTTTCATGCTCATAACTCACAACCTCGGATTTCTAACCAATGTCGAAGCACATGTTTGCCCATTCCTTGTGAGACGACCCGAGGTTTGAATACTTCGGTTATTTCTATTGGGGTTGAACTTGTGACAACCAAATCCCTCTTCTAAATTTGACCCCCCGAGGATTGTTGTTGGTAGAGCTATACTCACGACGAGGTGTTATTAAAGAGAAATCTACCAATACACCGCTGGGGCGTTCGTCAAATTTTTGGCGCCGTTGCCGGGGAATGGTTGCAACATATGCCTTGATATTGGTTATGTGAATATGTGAATATTGTAGATATTTTGCTCTTTCAATACTTAGCTATAGTTTAGAATTCTTTTGCATTTGTACTATGACTTTCAAATTTGATGACTCGGTCTCAACTGAATTCTAGCTTAGCCAACTTTGATCCCGAGATTGAAAGAACTTTATTATACACTCGGCAAGCTAGAAGGCGATTGGACTAAACGCCTAGTAGTTCGGCATCTCTTGAGGAAAACCCCGAATCACTAGACGTCACCGAGAGTGACTTGGAGTTTGCTACTTCCTATTCTTCTGTTGGCACTACTAATACATCTTTACATCCTACAGGTGAGCCACACATGGCGGAGCCACGCCGGATCACTTTGCATGAGCAAGGAGCTCCGGATATCATACTTCAACCGTTACAAGCAAGGTATCCTAACCTTGATCCAAACTTTGAGTTGAAGAGTAGCTTGATAAATCTACTTCCTAAGTATCATGGGTTGCCGGGTCAAGACCCCATCCGACATTTGAAGGATTTTCATGTTGCTTGTTCTATGGCTCGAAGGCATGGAGCCGATGAGGTAGCCATCATGGTTTTTGCCTTTCCTTTTTCTCTTGAAGCACAAGCAAAAACATGGTTCTATTCGCTACCGAATGATATTGTTACTAATTGGGATTTCTTGAGAAGAGAGTTTCTTGACAAGTTCTTCCCACCGGAGAAGACCGAGTACATCCGGAAAGAGATTTTAGGCATAATGCAAAGAGACCAAGAGAGCATGTATGAGTATTGGTCTCGGTTCAAGAGGCTATTGGAGTCATGTCCACATCACGGAATGACCACTCGCTTGCTCATTAGCTACTTTACCGGAGGTCTTTGTGCGGAAGATAGAAGATTGCTTATCGCCTCTAGTGGCGGATCCCTTTCGAAAAACAAGACGGTAGGAGAAGCTTGGGATTTGATAAAGGATGTCGCCGAATCTACACAACACACAAGAGTGAGGAGTAACCCCCTTAAGGGTGTGGTAGAACCGCCCCCCTCCGAAGCAAGTCTAACCAAGGCACTTGGGGATATGACCACCATCCTTACACAAATTCAAAGAGATCAAAGGGAGTACTGCTCCATCAAAGCCATCCAAGCCCCTCCTCCGGTTGCTCAACTTGAAGGCCCTCCTAGGATTTGTGGTTTGTGCTCTAGCACCACACATTACACCGACCAATGCCATCAAATTCAAGAGGAACATGCCCTTGTGGTAACCAATGTGAATTACAACAACCGCCCACCATACCCTCCTCAAGGTCAAAACAACTACCATCAAGGTAGTAATCAACATCAAGGGTGGAGAGACAATGCGCAAGGAAGCAATCAGAACTAAAGATGGAACAACCCTTCTTCTCATCACAACAACAACCAATCTTCATCCCAATACCACCATAATAACCCCAACTACCAAGCCAACCAAAACCAAAACAACTACACCAAGTACCAAACACCACACCATAGACAACAAAACCAAACTCCTACATCTTCCAACAATCAAGTTGATGAGCTTAGAGCCGCTATGGAGAAATGAGATGAGTTCAACAAGGCTCAATTCGAGGCCTTGAACACTCAATTGGCCAACCTCACCAACATGCTCTCAAAGATGAACATGTCAAGCCAACCACCAACTCCCAATAACAACACCACGCAACCCTCAAGTTCTTCCAACCTTCCATCACAACCCCAACAAAACCCAAGAGGCGGTCTCAACGCCATTACTCTACGGTCGGGAACTACATTGGAGGAGATACCCCCAAGAGTCATGGGAGAAATGCATGAGGAAGAGGTAGTTGTTGGAACTCCACATGAAGAAGAGGTGGTAGACAAAAGGCATGAGGAAGAAGGAGTAAACCTCAAGGAACCCAAGAGGAAAGCTATAGTTGATGAATCAATTTCTATTCCATTTCCTTCCATGGTGAAGAAAGCAAAGAAGACACCAGAATTTGATTTAGACATGCTTCAAGTGTTCAAAAAGGTCGAGGTAACCATACCACTCCTTGACGCTATTCAACAAATCCCCAAGTATGCAAAATTTTTGAAAGACTTGTGTACTCACAAGGATAGAATAGGGGAATTGGAGACACTATCCTTGGGTAGCTCAATTTCTTCCCTGATGGAACCTATTCCAAGAAAATGTGGTGACTCTGGACCATGCTTAGTGTCTTGTTATATTGGTGGATACACTTTTCATGATTGTATGTGTGACTTGGGAGCTTATGTTAGCATCATGCCGCTTTCCATCTATGTGCGGTTGAATTTAGCTCCATTGAAGAAATCGGCGGCGAGGTTTGCCTTAGCCGATAAAAGTGTGATCACAGTAATGGGGATAGCTGAAGATGTACTTGTGGCAATTAAGGATTTGGTTTTTCCGGTTGACTTTTACATCCTTGAGACGCCTCCAACGGAAGGTAGAAGCTCATCCTCCGTCCTACTTGGTAGACCCTTCCTCAAAACCTCCAAGTTAAAGCTAGATGCCTTCACCGGTATATATTCCTTTGGGATTGTGATGAGATATTTTGGAGGAAAAATAAATCTCTCCCAAAACACACAAATCTAACCGGCAAGTGTACCGGGTCGTATCAAGTAATAAAAACTCACGGGAGTGAGGTCGATCCCACAGGGATTGAAGGATTGAGCAATTTTAGCTTAGTGGTTGATTTAGTCAAGCGAATCAAGATTTGGTTGAGTGTTTTGTGATGTGCAGAAATTAAATTGCATGGAAGTAAAGAGAACAGGGAATTAAAGTGCTGAAACGTAAAGGACAAGAAATTAAATGGCAGAAACTTAAAGTGCAAGAAATGTAAATTACGGAAACTTAAAGTGCAAGAAATATAAACAGCTGGAATTGTAAAGGGAATTGGGGAATGGATTTGCAGAATTTAAACAAGGAAAAGTTGAATTGCATTAAACAGAAGAGGGAAAGGGAATTGGGATTGAACCGGATATGAAGCAGAAAAGTAAATGAACATAGAAAGCAGTAAACAGAGAAGTGAAATGGGAAATTCAGATCTCAGGACCCAGAGACTAGAAAACCAAGTCTAGATCTCAATGCCTTCCTAGATCCAACAAGAACAATTGCAAGGAAATTGTAAATTGCAAGGAAAATAGATGAAGAGCAATTAACCGGAAATGAAATTCAATTAGCAGTAAAGAAACAGAGATCCAAGATTGAGATTGAAACAGAATTTCTTCAATTCTCCAATCCAAGATTCAAGACAATTGTAATTGAAATTGAAAGCAATAAAACTGAGAGGAAGAGAAGTGAATTCTCCTTCCCCAAGACAAAGAAATTAAAGTTCACTCAATATCAAAAGCTCTCCGAAAACTATTATGAAAATTCCAAAAGGAAAGCTCCCCGAAGAACTTGAATTCTACCCTATTTATACACTTTCTTCCCATGATCTTCAAGCCTTGAGTTGGGCCTTTGCTCTTGGTGGAATTGGGTTGAAAGAGGCCTTGGTTGATTGCTCTTGAAGTTTGGAGAAGAACCAAAGTGAACCAATTGAACCGGTTTTGAGGTTAGCAAAAGTTGGACCAAAAGTTGGAGCTAAAGTTAGGGGTCTAACTTTGGCTCCAACTTTTCATAGCAGCCCACAAAACTTGCTGGTATGAACGTTGGTGCCAACGTTAGGGGTCTAACTTTGACCCTATCGTTGGCCTTGCCTTGTGTGCTAGTGGCGCCAACGTTAGCCACCAAGTTAGGGGGCTAACGTTGGCGCAAACTTTTGCTCCTCTTCCTTGAATTTTCATGCGCCAACGTTAGCCTCCAAGTTAGGGGTCTAACGTTGGCGCAAACGTTGGTGCCCAGGGGAGAAATTCATGTGCCAACGTTAGCCTCAAAGTTAGGGGGCTAACGTTGGCGCAAACTTTTGGTGCCCAGGGGAGAAATCCATGTTCCAACGTTAGCCTCCAAGTTAGGGGGCTAACGTTGGGGCTAACTTTTCAACCAAAAGTTTGTGCAAAAGTTTGATGCTAACTTTAGGTCCAGCTTCTTGCTTCCTGGTTCAATTTCACTTATTCCATTGTCCTCTCTTCACTCCTAGCCATTCCTTCTTGCTTCAACCTTTCTCCAAGCTTTCTTCACCTATCATTAATCAACCAAACTCATCAAAGCTATGCTCAAAATCATGAGATATTCATTCTTTCATAATATGCAACAAATATAGCATAAAACCTCATGAAATGGCATGAATTCATATATGGTTGATTCAATCAAGGGAAACATGAAAATCTACTCAATTAGCTTGCTTGTAGCTCAAGAAAGTGCATAATTCTAATGAAAACAAAAGAAAAAGACTAGTTAAAACAGGCTAGGATGACTTGTCATCACAACACCAAGCTTAAAGCTTGCTTGTCCTCAAGCAAGAAATGAATTATGCTCAGAGATTCTTTAAATTAAGATGGATTGTGGAACACTTGTAAAGTACAGTGAGTGAAGTGATCAAGTATCAGTGGGGTGAACTCTAAATCATATGCTCATGCAAGGGCTTCAGTGCTCACTAGTCCTTACATATTGGGAGTCGTAGGTCTTAGGATTTTCATCCAAATGGTATTATGGAGATCTCTATTATATGTAATCACCTTGAAGCAGTTTATAGTTTCTGTGCTTTGGCCTCGACTCTAAGTATCATGTCTCAAAGCGGCTCTTTAGATAAGCTTTCAATCAATACTCCTAAACCAGTTGGTTTTAAGGTATTAGGTGTTAAAGCACCCCTAAGGATTTACTTGCTCAAGCCTCTTTCCTTGACACACTTCAACCACAAGCATTTACTAGGCTAACAACTCTTTGAGTTTTGTTTCTTCTTTCTTTTTCTGCCTAGTAATTGATGCTCAGAGCCTTGGGCCATGTTCTTTTTGTTTTTTTTTTCTTTGTATTTTCTTTCTTTTCTTTTGTTTTGTTTGCTGCTTCTTGGATCAATAGATTTTTGAGAATCTCCACAATACTTCTTTGAACTTCATGTCCCGCCTATGAGCTCCCATGCAAGTTTTCACAAGCATGCAACCTCAATACATAATCATACAACTAGAACCACCACTTCTCCCAATCTTTTGCTTGCCTCAAAATTGTTTAATTCCTCAATCCTTCTTTTCAAAGAACTTTGATGTGATGTATTTCTTGAAAATTGAGTGCAAACAAGTTTTGAAGATAAGAATGTTGTGAATGATCAGACACCTTGCTTATTGAATTATAAAGAAAGACTATGCTATGCAGGCAGGCAGGGGTAATTAAAAAAAAACTATGCTATGCAGACAGGCAGGGTAGATCAGGATACAATCCAACTTTCAATCACAGCAATATTTGATGTAAAACAATCACTTAACAATACAACCTGTTGGAGTTCACTTGCTTTCCTCTTTCTCATAATCATCATTGTTGTCCTTTATGTTCATCTTTTGCTTCTTTGGTTGATGATGTTCAATCTCTCCAAAGGCTTGTATGATATTCTGCAATGATATTGAAAGTTGCTTGTTCCCCAAGCACTTAGAAACAATGGTTAGCATGCAGGATTTATTTGTGGGCCTTTGTACTTACTTTGGCGTGAGAACACCAAACTTAGTACCTTGCCAATGGTTCTTGTGCATCAGATTAACCATGTGTAAAACTCTTTTTCTTTTTCAAAAATGACAAAACTGAAAACTAGGAAACAGCAGAATAGTTAACTAGTTCATCCATCATGCTTGAAGCCAGCATTATGCAGAAAATGAGAATGTGTTTTATGATGGGATTTTGGTGAAACACCAAACTTAGAATCCTTCATTCTTCCTTATATTGTTTTGGTGTGCAACACCAAACTTAGCTTCTTGCAATGTAGATAAACTAATTAACCTTTTTATTAAAATAGTTATGAAAGGAAAACTACCTCGGGTTGGGTTGCCTCCCAACAAGCGCTCTTTTATTGTCACTAGCTTGACATCCTTCACTCTGTGCTCATGGAAGTTGAGGCTTCTGTTGCCTCAGGTTTCCTCCTCTTGTTATGGGCTTCCTTCCCTCTATTTCTCTTTCCATAGCCTTCTTATTTTCCTCCATGACTCCCTTCTCTTTCAACACAGCATCCTTTTCATGGCTCTTTTGGTTCAGAGTCCCCTTTTTCTCACCCAATTCAGCAAGGTTTTGCACTAATTGTTCCACCTGCCTTTCAAGTCTTCTGAGTGAAGCCTCCTGGTTCTTGCTTATCATCTCTTGATGCTTCTTTATTTCTTCCCGCTCTATTGCCATCATTTCTTGAATTTTGATGGACCTCTCCATCAGCATTTCTAGAATATAGATCCTTTGAAAGGTTGGAGTTGGTTGTGGCAATTGTGGTGGTTGATGAAGGTCATTTTGAGTGAATGGTGAGGTAGGACGGGGTTGGAAGTGTGTGTGATTGTTGTTGTGGGGGTGTGTTTTAAGTTGATTTTTGAAGTTGGGATTGTTGCAGTTGAAGTCCCTTGGTCTTTGGTTTTGGTTCTCAACCCCCCTCCCATTAGAATGAGTTCTCCAAGGTGGATTGTACACATCATTCTGAGGTCTGTTCTGGAGCATGCTAGAGTGATTGCTTGGAGCTTGTAGTTGCTCATAGCTTTGTTGCTCATGGTTAATGGCCCCAAAGCTTTGTTCAGCTTGATTACACCCATATGAGCTTTGAGTCAGGTTGTATGTATGTACTACAGCATGTCTCAACTCAGTGATTTTTTTAGCCATCATATCTAATTGTTGTAGAGTCTGCTGATACATCTGCTTGTTTTGGCTTATTACTGCATGAGCACCTTCAATTTCTTTTTCTAATGGATGCACTTCTGCCTCTTGCTTAACAACTCTTTGTGATGGGTTAAATTTGACTAGGAGTCCATTCATCAGTTCTTCCCATCCGATAATGCTTCCTTGTGGAAAAGCTTCAAACCATTGGGTAACATCATTCATGGCTATGGATAGTTTCTTTGAACTATGGGTTATATTATCATCCAAGGTGGGGGTATTACTCTCATGATTGCTAGAATTTGTTGAGTTCCGTTCCATGATCTACACAGTCACAACCAATTTAAGTGAAGATAGAGCATATTCAGACCAGGATATGATTAAAGGATCAGTTGACAGAAAGTATCAAACAGTTGGCAAACTTGAGAGAGTAATGAACGAAAATCATTTCCCTCGTTTGTTTTTCAAGTTATGAAAATCATATTCAGCAGGATGAGCCAAGGAAATTTCACTCTATTGCTAGAATGAGGTTTCTATTAGCTCAGGCAAAACTTCAAACAGTTAGTGGGTTAGTCAAAAATTAAAGAAAAAGTGCTTGATCTAGATCACCACCTCACTTAATCATTGTCAATCTAATCAATCCCCGGCAACGGCGCCAAAAACTTGATGAGATATTTTGGAGGAAAAATAAATCTCTCCCAAAACACACAAATCTAACCGGCAAGTGTACCGGGTCGTATCAAGTAATAAAAACTCACGGGAGTGAGGTCGATCCCACAGGGATTGAAGGATTGAGCAATTTTAGCTTAGTGGTTGATTTAGTCAAGCGAATCAAGATTTGGTTGAGTGTTTTGTGATGTGCAGAAATTAAATTGCATGGAAGTAAAGAGAACAGGGAATTAAAGTGCTGAAACGTAAAGGACAAGAAATTAAATGGCAGAAACTTAAAGTGCAAGAAATGTAAATTACGGAAACTTAAAGTGCAAGAAATGTAAACAGTTGGAATTGTAAAGGGAATTGGGGAATGGATTTGCAGAATTTAAACAAGGAAAAGTTGAATTGCATTAAACAGAAGAGGGAAAGGGAATTGGGATTGAACCGGATATGAAGCAGAAAAGTAAATGAACATAGAAAGCAGTAAACAGAGAAGTGAAATGGGAAATTCAGATCTCAGGACCCAGAGACTAGAAAACCAAGTCTAGATCTCAATGCCTTCCTAGATCCAACAAGAACAATTGCAAGGAAATTGTAAATTGCAAGGAAAATAGATGAAGAGCAATTAACCGGAAATGAAATTCAATTAGCAGTAAAGAAACAGAGATCCAAGATTGAGATTGAAACAGAATTTCTTCAATTCTCCAATCCAAGATTCAAGACAATTGTAATTGAAATTGAAAGCAATAAAACTGAGAGGAAGAGAAGTGAATTCTCCTTCCCCAAGACAAAGAAATTAAAGTTCACTCAATATCAAAAGCTCTCCGAAAACTATTATGAAAATTCCAAAAGGAAAGCTCCCCGAATAACTTGAATTCTACCCTATTTATACACTTTCTTCCCATGATCTTCAAGCCTTGAGTTGGGCCTTTGCTCTTGGTGGAATTGGGTTGAAAGAGGCCTTGGTTGATTGCTCTTGAAGTTTGGAGAAGAACCAAAGTGAACCAATTGAACCGGTTTTGAGGTTAGCAAAAGTTGGACCAAAAGTTGGAGCTAAAGTTAGGGGTCTAACTTTGGCTCCAACTTTTCATAGCAGCCCACAAAACTTGCTGGTATGAACGTTGGTGCCAACGTTAGGGGTCTAACTTTGACCCTAACGTTGGCCTTGCCTTGTGTGCTAGTGGCGCCAACGTTAGCCACCAAGTTAGGGGGCTAACGTTGGCGCAAACTTTTGCTCCTCTTCCTTGAATTTTCATGCGCCAACGTTAGCCTCCAAGTTAGGGGTCTAACGTTGGCGCAAACGTTGGTGCCCAGGGGAGAAATTCATGTGCCAACGTTAGCCTCAAAGTTAGGGGGCTAACGTTGGCGCAAACTTTTGGTGCCCAGGGGAGAAATCCATGTTCCAACGTTAGCCTCCAAGTTAGGGGGCTAACGTTGGGGCTAACTTTTCAACCAAAAGTTTGTGCAAAAGTTTGATGCTAACTTTAGGTCCAGCTTCTTGCTTCCTGGTTCAATTTCACTTATTCCATTGTCCTCTCTTCACTCCTAGCCATTCCTTCTTGCTTCAACCTTTCTCCAAGCTTTCTTCACCTATCATTAATCAACCAAACTCATCAAAGCTATGCTCAAAATCATGAGATATTCATTCTTTCATAATATGCAACAAATATAGCATAAAACCTCATGAAATGGCATGAATTCATATATGGTTGATTCAATCAAGGGAAACATGAAAATCTACTCAATTAGCTTGCTTGTAGCTCAAGAAAGTGCATAATTCTAATGAAAACAAAAGAAAAAGACTAGTTAAAACAGGCTAGGATGACTTGTCATCAGATTGGAGACAAGATTATCAAGTTCAATTTAGAGGAAGCCATGAAACATCCTCCCGAAGAACACTCTATGCTCCGATGTGATATAATTGATGAAGTGGTAGCGGAAGTACAAGAAGAAGATCATGACAAATTGTGCTACCCCACTGTTAAGGAGGTGGATGACCAAGAGGATGAACCTAAAGAAATTGTCAAGAATGAATCCCATGAGCTTGATGAAAAGGAACCTCATCTTGAGGTAACAAGTGAACTGAAGCCCCTTCCCTCCCATCTGAAATATGCGTTCTTAGAAGACAACTGTGGGTTTCCAGTTACTATTGCTAGCGAGCTCTCAAGTGAAGAAGAGGAAAAGCTCTTAGACGTTCTAAGAAAGTACAAGAAAGCAATAGGATGGAGCCTTGCGGATATTGTGGGAATTGACCCGCGTAAGTGCATGCATAGGATATTTCTCCAAGATGGAGCCAAGTCGGTTCGGCAACCGCAAAGGAGGCTCAACCCAACCATCCTCGACGTAGTGAAGAAAGAGGTCACCCGACTACTGGATGCAGATATCATATACCCTATTTCCGATAGTGAGTGGGTGAGCCCGGTTCAAGTTGTCCCCAAGAAGTTGAGCATCACAACGGTCAAGAAGGAAGACGGAGAAATGGTCACTAAAAGAGTACAAAATGCATGGCGAGTATGTATTGACTACAGAAGATTGAACACCGCCACACGGAAGGACCATTACCCCTTACCCTTCATCGATCAGATGCTAGACCACTTGGCAGGTAAATCTCACTACTGTTTTCTTGATGGATTTACTGGATATTTTCAGATACATATTGCTCCTGAAGATCAGGAGAAGACCACATTTACATGTCCGTTTGGCACCTTTGCCTATAAAAGGATGCCATTTGGACTATGTAACGCACCTGCTACTTTTCAGAGGTGCATGATGAGTGTCTTCTCCGATTAAATGGATAATTGTCTAGAAGTTTTTATGGACGACTTCAGCGTTTATGGTATCTCATTCGATTGTTGTTTAGAGAGCTTGGCCAAGGTCCTAGCTAGATGTGTTGACACCAACCTTGTCTTAAATTTTGAAAAATGTCATTTTATGGTACGACAAGGCATAGTGTTAGGACATGTAGTCTCTAGTGAAGGCATTTCTGTGGACCCGGCCAAGGTCGATGTTATCACTACTTTGCCTTACCCCTCATCCGTGAGGGAGGTCCGCTCGTTTTTGGGACATGCAGGATTTTACAGGCGCTTTATCAAGGACTTCAGCAAGATTGCTTTGCCATTGTCGCGCCTACTCCAAAAAGATGTGGATTTTGAGTTTGACAGTGAATGTGTAAAAGCTTTTGAAGAGTTGAGGAAAGTTCTCACCATAGCACCGATTGTGCGAGGCCCCAACTGGACGTTGCCGTTTGAGATAATGTGCGATGCGTCAAACTATGCTGTGGGTGCCGCGCTTGCACAGCGCGAGGGTATACTTCCTTATGTCATTGCTTACTCTTCTAAGACACTAGATGCCGCACAATCCAACTATACCACTACCGAAAAAGAACTCTTAGCCATTGTTCATGCTTTAGATAAATTCAGATCTTATTTGCTAGGTTCAAAGATAGTGGTATACACAGATCATGCAACTTTGAAGTATTTATTGACAAAGAATGAGTCAAAGCCTAGACTCATACGTTGGATCTTGCTTTTGCAAGAATTCGACATTGAGATTAGGGACCGGAGTGGATCTCAAAACCTGGTTGCGGATCACTTAAGCCGCATTGAGAATTTAACAACTGATCCATTTCCGATCAATGACTCATTCCCATTGGATAGTTTGCATGCTGCGTCGGCTAGTTTTCCTTGGTTTGCCCCAATGGCGAACTACTTGGTTGCAAGAATCTTTCCTCCCAACTTTTCGAAAAACCAAAGGGACAAGTTGAGGAGTGATTCCAAATACTATATTTGGGATGACCCTCACTTGTGGAAGAGAGGTGTAGACCAAGTAATCTGAAGGTGTGTCCCGGAATCCGAATTTCAACCAATTCTGGAAGCTTGTCACTCGTCCGACTGTGGTGGCCACTTTGGCCCACAAAGGACTGCTAAAAAGGTGTTGGATTGTGGATTCTGGTGGCCAACCTTATTCAAGGATGCTAACCGGTTATGTATGTCTTTCCATCAGTGTCAGAAGTCAGGAAACACATCCCAAAGGGATGAAATGCCTCAGCAACCTATGTTGTTCTGTGAGATATTTGATGTATGGGGCATTGACTTTATGGGACCGTTTCCTAACTCTAGTGGGTATCTATACATTCTGTTAGCGGTTGGCTACGTGTCAAAGTGGGTGGAGGCCGTGCCTACCCGCCTTGACGATGCCAATACCGTTGTTTCTTTCATTAGGAATCACATTGTATGCCGTTATGGGTCGCCACGAGCAATCGTGAGCGACCAAGGATCCCACTTTTGTAACAGGAAGGTTGAAGCATTGCTCAAGCGCTATGGAGTGTCGCTTAATGTTGCTACTGCTTATCATCCGCAAACAAATGGGCAAGTGGAAGTGTCCAACCGGGAAATCAAGAAAATCTTGGAAAAAGTGGTCAATCCACAAAGAAAGGATTGGAGCCTCCGGTTAGGAGATGCACTATGGGCATACAGAACGGCCTACAAGATTCCGATAGGGATGAGTCCCTTCCGGATCGTCTATGGTAAGGCATGCCATCTTCCGGTGGAGATTGAGCATCGAGCATATTGGGCGGTAAAGCAGTGCAACATAGATTTAGCTAAGGCGGATGAAGCTAGGAAGTTACAACTAGAAGAGCTTGAGTGTTTGAGGAACGAGACATATGAGAATGCCCGAATTTACAAGGAAAAGACTAAATCATTCCATGACCATCACATTCGGAAGAAGGACTTTAAAGAAGGAGATGAAGTCCTCCTCTACAACTCAAGGCTCCAATTTATGCCTGGCAAACTCCGTTCTAGATGGGAAGGACCTTTTAAGGTGAAAGAAATGAAGCCCTACGGAGTGGTGGAATTGTTTGATCCCAAAAGTGAAGCAACTTTTAAGGTGAATGGGCATAGAGTGAAGAAATATCATGGTTGCAAACCTCCAAGGGAGCTAGAGGTGTACATATTGGAGGATGCACCAGGTAGAGATGAAGCTTAAGAAGAAGACCGTCCAACTTAAGGACGTTAAAGAAAAGTGCTCGGTGGGAGGCACCCCACCGTGGTAAGATCTTCCTTGTTTATACCATCTTTAGTATCTTTAGTTCTTTGAATTTTATGATCTTTTGATGATTGATTGAGTGCTTAGGAATGCTAGCTTTGTTGATTCTGTTAATTAGGTAGAATGTTCATATAGATAGGTTGTGAAAAGAGATAAAGAAAACAATTTTTCTTTGAAAAAGGGCACCGACGCGCAAGGGCACAGTGCGCGCGCGCGCCGGTTGTAAATTCCCATTTTCAGGCCAAAAACCCGAGAGTCAGGCCAACTTTGTGCCCAACTCATGCCAGGCATCCACGCGTTCGCGTACATGCCGCCTGCGCGCACCATTGCCAGTTGACCATCGACGCGCAAGCGCACAGTGCGCGCGCGCGCCGATGGGGCTATGTGAAGTCTCTGGTACAAAAACCAGAGAGTTGTGCCACGATTGGGCCAACTTTGTGCCGAAACTGACGCGTCCGCGCGTAGTGCGCACCCGTGCCAGCTGTAGAATACCACAAGCACGCGTCCGCGCATGGTGCACGTCTGCGCGCATGCCTCCCTGGGTCACCCTGGTATAAAAACCAGAGACTTGAGCCAGGTTTGTGCCACTTTTATGCCTGGGGCACAACTCCTCTCGCGCGCGCGCACCACTGACACGCACGCGCCCTCAGCTCATACCTTCACCGACGCGTCAGCGCACCTTGCGCGCGCGCACCGGTTGCGCGAGTCAGTTTTATACTTTACGCCGTTTCACTTCCTTTCTCACTCACACTTCTTTTTCTTTCTTAGTTCATTCTCCCACTCTCTTCATCATTTCTCTTTTCTTCTTCTTCTTACACAAACCACCACCATTGTCTCCGGCCACTCACCGGTGACAACCACCCTTTTCCGGTGGCGCTACACTTCTCCTATTTCCTCTCTCATCTTCGCAAAAGAAGATTCAACTTTGCTTTTTCATACTCTTCAAGGTTTAACTTCTTCCTTTCCTTTACTTCCACTTTTCCTCATGCTATTTCTTCTAAGTAGATGCTTCTTGTTGCCTTGCTTAGTTTCTCTTTTACTTGATGATGATGTTTCTTGTTTTTGTTTGCTTATTTTCCCTCTCTTTTCTTTATTTCTCCATGGATGGTGAATTTGAACTTAATTTGCATTACTAGATCTTTTGTCACTCTTTTACCATTGTGTGATGTTTATGTGATGATTGATGTTCCATTTTGGGCTTTGAATTGGTTTGGTATCTCATAATTGCTCATTGCTTGATTATTGCACGCCAAGTGTTCGAAGAAATGCACACATACCATTTTGGCTCAATCTAGCCATGTACTTTCAATTGGGTGCTCCCTCCTCATTCACTTGTTTCTTCTTGAATGCATTGAGTCTAATTTGCGTGTTTCAAGTTTATACTTACCAATTCCATATTAATTGAATATGACTTGCTTTTTATTAAGGATGCTTGAGACTACTCTTCTCATGCCTTTGCATGTCCTGCTTTCTCTTGTATCCCATAACAAGTGACATACCTCTTGCTTTCATATTCGTCATGGGCATTACAAGTCACTTGCATGTTTTCGTCAAATTGTTTCTTGGGTTTAATGTTTTCCTTCTTTCTCTTCCTTTTTAGGATGGCCACCAAGAAAAGCAAAGAGATAGCTCCAAGGAAACTGGCCGCAAAAAAGGCACCCCAAAAATTAAATTCTAAGGTGCGTTCTGATGCCAAGGCATCTTAGGCTAGTTTCACTAGCCTTTTTCTTTTATTTTTAGTTGTTTTATGCATTTTCTTGAGCCTTAAGTAATCATTTGGGCCAAATAGTCATGCTTGTCTTAAATCATTCAACATGAAGATTTTGATGCAAATTCCATGAGTTTTTAGTTATATTCCTTGAAAGCTATGAATGGAAGAATTCTCATGAATTTTTGCAAGACTTTGATGCAATTGTTTGGATGATTTCAGGGAAGAAGAGGCTAGGCAAGGAAGCAACAAAATCAATAAAGGAAGCTTGAATATCACATGTGGAGTTTAAGATCCAGTTTAAGCCTAAACTGGAGCTTAAACGCCAGAATCATGAAGGCTAAGAAATGCTGGAATTGAAGTTTAACCTCCAGTTTAACCTTAAACTGGAGGTTAAACGCCAGAAGTGAGAATCTCACCAGGGGAGCATTTCCACGTTTAACCTCCAGTTTAACCTTAAACTGGAGGTTAAACGCCAGAATTGAGAAATGAACCAGGATGGCTTTCCTCCATTTCCACGTTTAAGCTTCAGTTTAACCTTAAACTGAAGCTTAAACGTGTTCGACAATTCCACACTCCAGGGTTGCCTTCTTCCATTTCCACGTTTAAGCTTCAGTTTAACCTTAAACTGAAGCTTAAACGTGCTCGAGCTTGTGCCTCCAGGGAGTGCCAGCGTTTAAGCTCCAGTTTAAGCTTAAACTGGAGCTTAAACGTGTTATATGGAACAGCTTGACCATGCCTTCTTCAAACATAAATAACTTGAGCTACAAAACTCCAAATGCGGTGATTCAAAATGCATTGGAAAGAAGACATCTAGATCTTTCCAAGCAAATATGGCATGCATGGTGGATACTAAAAATTGAGGGAGAAAACAGCCCCGTAATGTGCATAGAAGAGCATAGTACCAACATGCAATCAGGCCAGCTGACCTCTTCACCTTCCATGGAGTATAACTTGAGCTATAGAGATCCAATTGAGGTGCTTCCAGTTGCGTTAGAAAGCTGACATCCATAGCTTTCCAACGAGGTATAATAGTCTATATTTGGCATCAAATTGGCAAGGTTGACAAGAGAACAAAGTGACGACTCAAGAAAGGGGAGTGCAACGTTTGAGTGTAGTTTAATGGATCATTATCCTTTTTGGATCAATTATGTCACTCTACCCTTCAAGCAAGCAAGGCCCATCAACAACACCAAATCAAGGCCACAAGAATCGTCTAGAATAGTTTATTTTCATTTGATTGTAATTTGCTTTGAATTTCATTTTCATTTTGTAATTTAGGGAGCCTATTTAAATGCCTTAGTTTCTGCATTTGAGAATGGGGGATTGAGGGGGAATCCAGCCCCTGAGGGGGAAGTTTGGACACACGGAGAACTTTGGATCATTTTCTTTTAGTTTTGTAATTGAATTCAGAGCTATGACTCACTAAACCCCTTTCATTGGGTTAGGGAGCTCTATTGTAATTCAATGAATCAATAATAGTTTTATCTTCTTCTTCAATCTTTTCTCTTGAATTTTGTTAGAAAGCTTCTCGATCTAATTCCATTGGGTAGTTGTCTTGGGAAAGAAACTACTCATAATTGGAATCCTTCGGAACCTTGGGAAAGGAATGGAGGATTCATGCTAGAGAAGCTTTCTCACAGTGAATTGGATTGGGGTTTGGATGGATATTGTGACATGTAATCCTACCAAATTGTGGTTCATGAAACTGTGTGGTATAATCAGTGATCGAGCATCATCTCTTCTTATGAACATTTAAACCAAGGGATTGGGAATTTGTTCGTTTTTAGAGAGAATTGGTGAGCCAAGGGATTGGGATCCAATCATATAAGATTGCCAAGCAAAATTCAATGAATGCATTGGTTGAGGAAGAAATAAAAATGTTTTGATTCGGAGATATCAATATCTCCTAACACCCAATGAATTCCCTATTTCTGATCTACCACTTTCTCTTTACATTCTGCAATTAAATTCATGCAATCACCCCATCCCTTTTAATTTCAGCAATTTAGCTTCTCGCTCTTTAATTCATGCAATTTTACATTCCGCAATTCTCATCTAAATTTTGATTCCGCTCAACTAGAACATACTTCTAATCCGAATTGCTCATTCAACCAATCCTTGTGGGATTCGACCTCACTCTATTGTGAGTTTTTACTTGACGATAACCGGTGCACTTGCCGGAAGGAATTTTGCCGATCGTGCAATTTCCTAAATCGTAGCATAACAAGTTTATGCGCATCACGTTCTTCAATAGGAGCCAAACCCTTATCAAAGAAAGGAAAGACACCCGCTCCTATTGATGAGAATGACAAGGGCAAACCGGTAAGAGACTCTTCAAAGTTCCCCAACCGCTTCTGTGAAATTAAGTTCCCTTCCATAGCCGTAAGGAACTATCATCCTGAGCATCTACTAGCTCCGCCGGACAAAGTTGCTCCTTATATTCTGCCCCGAATTGAACAGCGAGGATGGGAGTTTGTCTTGAGGAAACCAAGAGAAATCAACCACTTTTGGGTGGAAGAATTTTATACTAACTACCACCTTCCCTCTCTTCAATTGGTATACGTGCGCCGTAAGCAAGTCTCAGTTTTAGAAGAGGCTATTCAGCAAGTACTTAATGTTTTACCAGTGCCAGGTGCCATGGATGGCTACCAAAGAGTCCTACGTCAGCGAGAAGAGTATGGATTCGATTGGGACTCGATCCTCCGAGTCATTGCTGAGCCAGAATCTTTTTGGATCCAAGGTCGACTGCGGATGAGGCCCAAGAGTATTGACGCTCAATTCCTCACTGTGGAAGCTAGAGCTTGGGCCCAGATCCTATCTCATGATGTGCTACCTAGCACTCACAAGTCGTCCATCACGGCGGACCTTGCCTTGCTTGTTTGGTGTATTCTCACGGAGAAACCGGTGAACATCCCACCTCTTGTCAAGCAAGCAATGAGTCAAGTTCATGACCGGAGTAACCTGCCATTTCTAGCTTTGGTATCTGACTTAGTTGCTGCTGCGGGTGTTTCTTGGGAAGCCAAGGATAAGAAGATTATGGTTCCGGCTAAGGGCGATGTGGTCCCAAGCGGAAAATACCTATATCTTCCCATGAACAAACCAAGTCTCGACATGGCCCCGCCACTTCTTTTTCCTTCTAGCTCATCATCACCACCATTGAGATCCATACATCAAAGGATAGAAGATCTTCACCGGAAGCTTGATAGATATGAGAGGCGTAACCACTGCCGATATACTTACATCAAGAAACTTCAGCATTGTGTTGCCCCTAGCATGGAGGAACCTGAGATATTCACATTCACCTCGAACCCAAGTGATGAAAGTTCTGATGGAGGGGATAGTGAAGACTCCAGTCCCGACCGTCCCTTGCGTATCATTCGTAGCACGGAGGACCGTGCTAAATTCTAAAGTGCGGGGAGGTCGTTCGACTGATCTCCATGGGTAACACTCTCTTCCCCTCAATACCCATGGATTTATCTTTCTCTTTTTTATATATTGCATGTGTAGTTAGTCTTGCTTGTAAATACTCTTTGCATGATGGTTAGTTTTTATAGAGTTACTTGGTCAAAATAATAACTTTCTTTCCAAGAAATTGTGTTCTGGGTGACCTACCAAAATTTTGAAAATTTCTGCAGCAAACTTGCTTTAAGAATGTATTTTGGAACATAGTGATTGAGTTAAGAACACAAGAAAGAAAGTTTTGAGCCTATTGCATGGTTACATCTTTTAACCATTATTTCCATTCTTGTGTGCATATCTCTCTCTATGAGTGTGATCCTTGCTTTGTCTAATTCTATATGTCCATTGCTTTGTGTATGAATGCATTTGCATGATTGAGGCCATCATTTCAACAGTCACTTTTCCCAAATAGCCTTAACCCTTATATCTACCATTGCTAACCAATTTTGAGCCTTTGATAAACCCTCTTGTTCTTAAACAGAGCACATCAACAACCCTAAGTGAAAAACCATGAATGTCCCTGAATTTGAATCCTTGATTATCTTAGGTGAGTTAGGATGTGTATCATTCAAATAGGAGGGGTATACTTTGGAAATTCGGGTAGGTATATAGGCATGTAATTGTAGTGTAATTGAAAATTCTAGGATCTTGGGAACATACTCATGTGCTAAATGATTACACCGTATGCATTGACACTTTGGTTCACAAAGAAACCTCAAAGAAAAGGGGATGATGATAATGTCAAAAAAAAAAAAGAGAGAAAGAAAGCAATGAAAGGGGACAAAAATGCCCCAAGATAAAGTAATAAAAACAATGCATATAGCAGGTGGATTGAAAAGGATGCATGAGTATGCAAAAAGGGTAAAATTCAAGGGTAGCTAGGAATGTATTGTAGTTGTATAGGTTGTTTTAGGTGTCTAGTGGGATCCGAGGTTGATCAAGGACTCAAATTTTAAGCCCACTTAGCCATATACATCCTTACCTTCACCCTAGCCCCATTACAACCCATGAATAAGACCTCATGATACTTGTAAGCATGCATTAAGTAATTGTTGATTGATTAGATGAAAGACAAAGCTTGGAAAGCAAGATTAGGAGGAGATTGAGTGATGAACCCTAGACACTTGAGCGAATAGAGCGGATACATTTCTGGTGAGGGTTCGAGGCTCAATGCTTGTTCCCGGCTTTCACAAGCGTTCGTTTAGCAAGTTATATGCACTCTTTAGTGATATTCAATTTGGTAGGATTCGTGAATTGCATACTATTTTCACCCTATATGCTCACATGTATTCTTGAAGAATGGATTCACTTTTGACCAAGTAGGTAGATGATTTTACATTAGTTGCATGCATCCGTTTAGGTACTTAGCATTTCATAAATCCTTTCCCATCATAATCTTTGGTCTTTTTATTTTAAGCATGAGGACATGCTTGGTTTAAGTGTGGGGAGATTTGATAAACCCCGATTTCGTGGTTTATCTTGCGCTTATTTTGGGGGATTTTATCAATATTTCTCACACTTATTCACAAGAAATGCATGGTTTTGTGTTCACTTCCCAATGTTGCTCTATGATGAAAAACATGCTTATTTTGCCTTGAATTTGCCATATTTTAATTATCTTCTATTGCCATTCGATGTCGTGATGTTTTTGTTGAGTAATTTCAGGAATTATAGGGTAGGATGACTTAGGAGAGATGGAGAAAGCATGTACAAAAAGGGAGGAACATGAAGAATTGAAGTCTTGGGAGTAGCAACATCGGCGCGCCCGCGCACTCCACGCGCACGCGTGGATGGGATTGGCTGGAAGCGGTGCGAAAGGATGGACGCATCCGCGCAGATTGGAAGATTCCTATTGACGCGCACGCGCAACTGGCGCGCACGCGTGGATCATAAAAGCAATTGGCGCGCGCGCATGCATGGCGCGCACGCGTGGGAAGCTGCACGTGACCTCATTAAGAGAAATCGTGCTTGGCAATTTTTGAGGCCAAGGAGGCCCAACTTCAAACTGTTTCTGCATGGAAAAGACCCAAGGATGCTAAGGGAAAAGAGGGAGATGACTCATTTTACACTAGGACACAATTTTAGCTAGTTTTAGGTTCTTTGGTTATTCTAGAGAGAGAAACCCTTGTTCCTCTCTAGATCTAGTTTTCATTTCGATCTTTCCTTGTTAATTTGTGAATTGGATCTTGTTAATTACAGTTTTAATTGTTCAATTTGAATTCCTTGTTACAATCTTGCTTACATTTAGTGATAGTTTTATGATCCTTGTCAATTGTCATTTTATACCCATTTCATGAATGTTGTGAATCTTGACTTGTTGATGTTACATTGATGATTTCTATGTTTAATCTTGTTGATTACGTAATTGTATGTTGATAATTGTTAGTGGGTATTCGTGGAATTCAATTTAATTGCTATTTTGAACATGTCTTTTATTAATGCTTACCAAGTGTTTGATGAATTGTTTACTTTGATTATGGAGTAGTCTTTTCGACTCTTGGCCTAGGTCAAGGGAATTGGGTAAACTTGAGTCATTGGGTCTAATAGATTTGATGATTTCGGAGCCCTTGGTGGTCAATTTGATACTCATTGACGCCAACGCACTACTAATTTAATTAGTAGGTAGGTTGGGACTTATGGGTTGATGTGGCCAAAGACATTTGACATACCTCAAGTCTAGGAGTAGATATCACGTACTTAAGACTTTGGGGATAGACTTAATGAGCTTGGTTCCTCATAATTGTCAAGATATAGTTGTTGGACAAGGATTGTAATCCCAATTCCCATGCCTAGTCAAGAGTTGCTTTTGTCATTCATATTTGAAAACCAATTTCCAATTTCAATTGCCTTAGTTATAGTTACTTGTTTGGTTTAAAGTAGAATTAAGTAGAATATTGCTTGTTCATTGGAATCGCTCAAGTTTTGCGTAGGTAGTTGGTGCACGAAATTGTGATCTCCAGGCTCGAACAAATCCTGGTAATGGCTCCAGAGCTTGGTGCTCTGATCTTAATTCATAATTGTCACAACTTCGATACAACTAACCAGCAAGTGCACTGGGTCGTCCAAGTAATACCTTACGTGAGTAAGGGTCGAATCCCACGGAGATTGTTGGTATGAAGCAAGCTATGGTCACCTTGTAAATCTCAGTCAGGCGGATATAAAGTGATAATGTTATTTTCGAATATTATATAATAAAATAGGGATAGAGATACTTATGTAATTCATTGGTAGGAATTTCAGATAAGCGAATGGAGATGCTTTTCGTTCCTCTGAACCTCTGCTTTCCTACTATCTTTATCCAATCAGTCTTACTCCTTTCCATGGCTGGCTTTATGCAAGGGCATCACCGTTGTCAGTGGCTACATCCCCTCCTCTCAGTGAATAATATGCTCACGCACCCTGTCACGGCACGGCTATTCATCTGTCGGTTCCCGATCATGCTAGAATAGGATTCACCCTCCTTTTGCGTCTGTCACTAACGCCCAACACTCGCGAGTTTGAAGCTCGTCACAGTCATTCAATCATTGAATCCTACTCGGAATACCACAGACAAGGTTTAGACTTTCCGGATTCTCTTGAATGCCGCCATCATTCTAGCTTACGCCACGAAGATTCTGGTTAGGAGATCTAAGAGATACTCATTCTAGCTTAATTCATGTAGAACAGAAGTGTTTGTCAGGCACGCGTTCATAAAGGAGAAGGATGATGAGCGTCACACATAATCATCACCTTCATCACGTTCTTGGGTGCGAATGGATATCTTAGAAGAGAAATAAGAAGAATTGAATAGAAAACAGTAGTACTTTGCATTAATCTTTGAGGAACAGCAGAGCTCCACACCTTAATCTATGGAGTGTAGAAACTCTACCGTTAAAAATACATAAGTGAAAGGTCCAGGCATGGCCGAGATGGCCAATCCCCTAAAGCGTGATCAAAGGATCATAAGGTAATCCAAAGATGTCAAATACAATAGTAAGAGGTCCTATTTATAATAAACTAGCTACTAGGGTTTACATGAGTAAGTATTTGATGTATAAATCCACTTTCGGGGCCCACTTGGTGTGTGTTTGGGCTGAGCTTAAGTGTTGCACGTGCAGAGGCCATTTGTGGAGTTGAACGCCAGTTTTTGTGCCAGTTTGGGCGTTCAACTCTGGTTTTGGATCCTTTTCTGGCGCTGGACGCCAGATTTGGGCAGAGAGCTGGCGTTGAACGCCAGTTTACGTCGTCAATTCTTGGCCAAAGTATAGACTATTATATATTGCTGGAAAGCCCTGGATGTCTACTTTCCAACGCAATTAGAATCGCGCCATTTCGAGTTCTGTAGCTCCAGAAAATCCATTTTGAGTGCAGGGAGGTCAGAATCCAACAGCATCAGCAGTCCTTTTTCAACCTCTGAATCTGATTTTTGCTCAAGTCCCTCAATTTCAGCCAGAAAATACCTGAAATCACAGAAAAACACACAATCTCATAGTAAAGTCCAGAAATGTGAATTTAACATAAAAACTAATGAAAACATCCCTAAAAGTAACTAGATCCTACTAAAAATATACTAAAAACAATGCCAAAAAGCGTATAAATTATCCGCTCATCACAACACCAAACTTAAATTGTTGCTTGTCCCCAAGCAACTAAAAATCAAATAGGATAAAAAGAAGAGAATATACTATAAATTCCAAACTATCAATGAAACAGAGCGGTAATCATATGAGCGGGACTTATAGCTTTTTGCCTCTTTGAATAGTTTTGGCATCTCACTTTATCCATTGAGGTTTAGAATGATTGGCATCTCTAGGAACTTCAGATTTCGAATAGTGTTATTGACTCTCCTAGTTCAGTATGATGATTCTTGAACACAGCTTCTTTATGAGTCTTGGCCGTGGCCCTAAGCACTTTGTTTTCCAGTAATACCACCGGATACATAAATGCCACAGACACATAATTGGGTGAACCTTTTCAGATTGTGACTCAGCTTTGCTAAAGTCCCCAATTAGAGGTGTCCAGGGTTCTTAAGCACACTCTTTGTTTTTGCTTGGGACCTTGACTTTAACCGCTCAGTCTCAAGTTTTCACTTGACACCTACACGCCACAAGCACATGGTTAGGGACAGCTTGGTTTAGCCGCTTAGACCAGGATTTTATTCCTTCAGGCCCTCCTATCCACTGATGCTCAAAGCCTTGGGATCCTTTTTATTTGCCCTTGCCTTTTGGTTTTAAGGGTTATTGGCTTTTTCTGCTTGCTTTTTCTTTTTCTTTCTATTTTTTTTTCGCCTATTTTTTTCTTTTTTTTTTTTGTTTTTTTTTCTGCAAGCTTTGTTCTTTGCTGCTTTTTCTTGCTTCAAGAATCATTTTTATGATTTTTTAGATTATCAAATAACATGTCTCCTAGTCATCATTCTTTCAAGAGCCAACATATTTAACATTCTTAAACAACAACTTCAAAAGACATATGCACTGTTCAAGCATACATTCAGAAAACAAGAAGCATTGTCACCACATCAATATAATTAAGCTAAGTTTAAGGATAAATTTGAAACTCGTGTACTTCTTGTTCTTTTGAATTAAAACATTTTTCATTTAAGAGAGGTGATGGATTCATAGGACATTCATAACTTTAAGACAAAGTTACTAACTACTAATGATCTTGTAATGAAGACACAAACATAGATAAGCACATAACATAGAAAATGAAAAACAGAGAAAGTAAGAACAAGGAATGAGTCCACCTTAGTGATGTCCTTGAGCTCTTCTATGTCTCTTCCTTGTCTTTGCTGCTCCTCCTTCATTGCTTTTAGATCTTCTCTGATTTCATGAAGGATGATGGAGTGCTCTTGATGTTCCACCCTTAGTTGCTTCCAATAATTGTGTGGAAGAAAATGTATCCCCTGAGGTATCTCAGGGATCTCTTGATCTGCAGTCAAATGTTCTACCCCTGAGCTTTAGACCTTTGATGGAAGCTTTTGTCTTCCCTTTCCTCTTTCTAGAGGTTTCTCTGGCCTTAGGTGCCATCAATGGTTATGAAAAAAAACAAAAAAAAAAAGCTATGCTTTTACCACACCAAACTTAGAATGTTGCTCGCCCTCGAGCAAAAGAAGAAAGAATAGAAGAAGAAGAGGATATGGAGGAGATGGATGGCTATGTGTATTCGGCCATATGGGTGGGATTGGGTGGGGAAGAGATGTTGAATTTTTGAAGGTAAGTGGGTGTATGGGTGTGAGTGGTAAATGGAAGACAGAAGGGATGAGTGTTTATTGGGAATAGAGGATGATTGAGAAGAGAGAAGAGAGTGAGTGAAGGTAGGTGGGGATCCTGTGGGGTCCACAGATCCTGAGGTGATCCTGTGAGGTCCACAGATCTTGAGGTGTCAAGGCATTTACATCCCTGCACCAATTTAGGCATGCAAAATGCCCTTGCACACAACTCTGGGCGTTCAGCGCCAGGTTGGTGCCCATTTTAGGCGTTCAACGCCCATTTGCTGCCATTTCTGGCGTTGAACGCCAGAACCATGCTTGTTCTGGGCGTTCAGCGCCAGGATGCTCCCATTCTGGGCGTTCAGCGCCAGAACTATGCTCTGTTCTGGCGTTTGAACGCCAGACAGATGCTCCTCCAGGGTGTGATTTTTCTTCTGCTGTTTTTGATTCCGTTTTTGAATTTTTTGTTTATTTTGTGACTCCACATGATCATGAACCTAAGAAAACATGAAAAACAATAATAATAGAGTTGGATAAATAAACATTGGGTTGCCTCCCAACAAGCGCTTCTTTAATGTCAATAGCTTGACAGTGGGCTCTCATGGAGCCTCACAGATGTTCAGAGCATTGTTGAAACTCTCCAACACCAAACTTAGAGTTTGGATATGGGAGTTCAACACCAAACATAGAGTTTGGTTGTGGCCTCCCAACACCAAACTTAGAGTTTGACTGTGGGGGCTCTGGTTGACTCTGCTTTGAGAGAAGCTTTTTTTGCTTCCTCTCCATGGTTGCAGAGGGAGATCCTTGAGTTTTAAACACAAAGGAGTCCTCATTCCATTGAAGGACTAGTTCACCTCTGTCAACATCAATCACAGCTCTTGCTGTGGCCAGGAAAGGTCTTCCTAGGATGATGGATTCATCCTCTTCCTTTCCAGTATCCAGGACTATGAAATCAGCAGGGATGTAAAGGCCCTCAACCTTTACTAACACGTCCTCTACTTGTCCATAAGCCTGTTTTCTTGAGCTGTCTACCATCTCTAGTGAGATTTTAGCAGCTTGCACCCCATAGATTCCCAGTTTCTCTATTACAGAGAGGGGCATGAGGTTTATTCCTGAACCAAGGTCACACAGAGCTTTAAAGATCATGGTGCCTATGGTGCAGGGTATTATGAACTTTCCAGGATCGTGTCTCTTCTGAGGCAATGTCAGTTGATCCAGATCACTTAGTTCATTGATGAACAAGGGAGGTTCAACTTCCCAAGCATCAATGCCAAATAATTTGGCATTCAGCTTCATGATTGCACCAAGAAACTTTGCATTTTGCTCTTCAGTGACATCCTCATTCTCTTCAGAAGAGGAATACTCATCAAAGCTCATGAAGGGCATAAGGAGGTTCAATGGAATCTCTATGGTCTCTAGATGAGCCTCAGAGTCCTTTGGTTCCCCAGAGGGAAGCTCCTTATTGGTCACTGGACGTCCCAGGAGGTCTTCCTCCTTGGGATTCACGTCCTCTCCTCTCCTCACAAGTTCGGCCATGGCACTTATGTCAATGGCCTTGCACTCTCCTTTTGGGTTCTCTTCTGTATTACTTGGGAGAGTACTAGGAGGGATTTCAGTGATCCTTTTACTCAGCTGGCCCACTTGTGCTTCCAAATTTCCAATGGAAGACCTTGTTTCATTCATGAAACTTACAGTGGCCTTAGATAGATCAGAGACTAGATTTGCTAAATTAGAAGCATTTTGTTCAGAGTTCTCTGTCTGTTGCTGAGTGGATGATAGAAAAGGCTTGCTATTGCTAAACCTGTTTCTTCCACCATTATTAAAGCCTTGTTGGGGCTTTTGATCCTTCCATGAGAAATTTGGATGATTTCTCCATGTTGAGTTATAGGTGTTTCCATAAGGTTCACCTAAGTAATTTACCTCTGCTATTGCAGGGTTCTCAGGATCATAGGCTTCTTCTTCAGAAGATGCCTCTTGAGTACTGTTGGATGCAGCTTGCATTCCATGCAGACTCTGAGAGATCATATTGACTTGCTGAGTCAATATTTTATTCTGAGCCAATATGGCATTCAGAGTATCAACCTCAAGAACTCCCTTCTTCATAGGCGTCCCATTAGTCACAGGATTCCTTTCAGAAGTGTACATGAACTGGTTATTAGCAACCATGTCAATGAGTTCTTGAGCTTCTGCAGGCATTTTCTTTAGATGGATGGATCCACCTGCAGAAGTGTCCAGTGACATCTTTGATAGCTCAGATAAACCATCATAGAATATATCCAGGATAGTCCATTCTGAAAGCATGTCAGAAGGACACTTTTTGGTCAACTGTTTGTATCTTTCCCAAGCTTCATAGAGGGATTCACCTTCTTTCTGTCTGAAGGTTTGAACATCAGCTCTAAGCTTGCTCAGCTTTTGAGGAGGAAAGTACTTGGCTAAGAAAGCCGTGACCAGCTTATCCCAAGAGTTCAGGCTGTCTTTGGGTTGAAAATCCAACCATAATCTAGCTCTGTCTCTTACAGCAAAAGGGAAAAGCATGAGCCTGTAGACTTCAGGATCTACTCCATTAGTCTTAACAGTATCACATATCTGCAAGAATTCAGTTAAAAACTGAAAAGGATCTTCAGATGGAAGTCCATGAAACTTGCAGTTCTGCTGCATTAGAGAAACTAATTGAGGTTTCAGCTCAAAGTTGTTTGCTCCAATGGCAGGAATGGAGATGCTTCTTCCATGTAAATTGGAATTAGGTGCAGTAAAGTCACCAAGCATCTTCCTTACATTATTATTATTTTCGGCTGCCATCTCCTCTGCCTGTTCGAAAATTTCTGAAAGGTTATCTCTGGATTGTTGTATTTTAGCTTCTCTTAATTTTCTCTTCAGAGTCCTTTCAGGTTCTGGATCTGCTTCCACAAGAATGTTCTTATCCTTGCTCCTGCTCATATGACAAGGAAGAATGGACAGAAAAATGATAATAATAATAGAGATTCTCTTTACCACAGTATAGGGATCCCTTTGTGAGTGGAAGAAAAGAGGGGGACACAAAAAATGTGATGTAAAGGAAGAAACACAACTGTACCAATGGAAGAGATGTGAGATGAGATGTTAGGATATGAATGAATAAATAGAATAGGGTGGGGGAGGTATAATTTTCGAAAATTATTTTGAAAAAGAGTTAGTGATTTTTGAAAATGGTTTTTGAAAAAGGTTAGTATTTTTTTCGAAATTTTTTTTAAAATTTAAAAATAAAAATAATTAGTTAATAAAAAAGAAATTTTTGAAAAAGAGGGGAGATATTTTCGAAAATTAGAGAGAGAGAGTTAGTTAGGTAGTTTTGAAAAAGTTAAGAAACAAACAAAAAGTTAGTTAGTTAGTTGAAACAAATTTTGAAAAGATAGGAAGTTAGGAGGTTAGAGAAGATATTTTGAAATCAAATTTTTGAACAAGATAAGATAAGAAGATATTTTGAAAAGATATGATAGGATTAGTTTTGAAAAAGATTTGATTTTTAAAATCACAATTAATGACTTGATTCATAAGAAATCACAAGATATGATTCTAGAACTTAAAGTTTGAATCTTTCTTAACAAGCAAGTAACAAACTTCAAATTTTTGAATCAAAACATTAATTGATTATGTTATTTTCGAAAATTTGGTATAAAAATAAGAAAAATATTTTTGAAATTTTCGAAAATAACTAATAATTTTGAAAAAGATTTGATTTTTGAAAAAGATTTTGAAAAAGATAAGATTTTCAAATTGAAAATTTGATTTGACTCATGAGAAACAATTTGATTTTAAAAATTTTTGAAAAAGTCAATCCAAATTTTCGAATTTGATGAGAGAAAAAGGGAAGGATATTTTTTTGATTTTTGAAATTTTTATGAAAAACATGAAAAATATGCAATGCATGAAATTTTTAGATCAAAACATGTGATGCATGCAAGAATGCTATGAATGTCAAGATGAACACCAAGAACACTTTGAATGTCATGATGAACATCAAGAACATATTTTTGAAAAATTTTTAATGCAAAGAAAACATGCAAGACACCAAACTTAGAATTCTTTAATGCTTAGACACTAAGAATTCAAGAATGCACATGATAAACATGAAAAGACACAAAACAAAAAATCATCAAGATCAAACAAGAAGACTTTACCAAGAACAACTTGAAGATCATGAAGAACACTATGAATGCATGATATTTTCGAAAAAATGCAAGATGCATATGCAAGTGACACCAAACTTATAATGTGACTCAAGACTCAAACAAGAAACAGAAAAATATTTTTGATTTTCATGATTTTCTAATTTTTTTGTATTTTTCGAAAATTAATATGAAAAAGAAAAATAAGGATTCCAAAATTTTTAATATGAATTCCAGGAATCTTGCCATGTTAGTCTAAAGCTTCAGTCCAGGAATTAGACATGGCTCACTAGCCAGCCAAGCTTTCAAAGAAAGCTCCAGTCCAAAACACTAGACATGGCCAATGGCCAGCCAAGCTTCAGCAGATATGGATACTTTTCAAGTATAGAACAACTAAGTGTGTGAGAATCTCTTCTCTTGTGATGGTAAATTGAAACCCCAGTCCCAAAAGATTAGACATGGCTTACAGCCAGCCAGGATTCAACAAATCATCATGAAACACTAGAATTCATTCTTAAAAATTTTGAATAAAATTTTTTTTTTGAAAACATTTTTTTTTTCGAAAACAAATGAGAGATTTTTGAAAATATTTTTGAAAAATTTTTGAAAATAAAAAAAAAAGAAAATTACCTAATCTGAGCAACAAGATGAACCATCAGTTGTCCAAACTCGAACAATCCCCGGCAACGGCGCCAAAAACTTGGTGCTGTTGCCGGATCAAAAGGGAATCTGGCACTGATGTTACCGGACCAAAAGCTTGCCGAAAACTCAAACAATCCCCGGCAACGGCGCCAAAAACTTGGTGCACGAAATTGTGATCTCCAGGCTCGAAAAAATCCTGGTAATGGCTCCAGAGCTCGGTGCTCTGATCTTAATTCATAATTGTCACAACTTCGATACAACTAACCAGCAAGTGCACTGGGTCGTCCAAGTAATACCTTACGTGAGTAAGGGTCGAATCCCACGGAGATTGTTGGTGTGAAGCAAGCTATGGTCACCTTGTAAATCTCAGTCAGGCGGATATAAAGTGATAATGTTATTTTCGAATATTATATAATAAAATAGGGATAGAGATACTTATGTAATTCATTGGTAGGAATTTCAGATAAGCGAATGGAGATGCTTTTCGTTCCTCTGAACCTCTGCTTTCCTGCTATCTTTATCCAATCAGTCTTACTCCTTTCCATGGCTGGCTTTATGCAAGGGCATCACCGTTGTCAGTGGCTACATCCCCTCCTCTCAGTGAATAATATGCTCACGCACCCTGTCACGGCACGGCTATTCATCTGTCGGTTCCCGATCATGCTGGAATAGGATTCACCCTCCTTTTGCGTCTGTCACTAACGCCCAGCACTCGCGAGTTTGAAGCTCGTCACAGTCATTCAATCATTGAATCCTACTCGGAATACCACAGACAAGGTTTAGACTTTCCGGATTCTCTTGAATGCCGCCATCATTCTAGCTTACGCCACGAAGATTCTGGTTAGGAGATCTAAGAGATACTCATTCTAGCTTAATTCATGTAGAACAGAAGTGTTTGTCAGGCACGCATTCATAAAGGAGAAGGATGATGAGCGTCACACATAATCATCACCTTCATCACGTTCTTGGGTGCGAATGGATATCTTAGAAGAGAAATAAGAAGAATTGAATAGAAAACAGTAGTACTTTGCATTAATCTTTGAGGAACAGCAGAGCTCCACACCTTAATCTATGGAGTGTAGAAACTCTACTGTTAAAAATACATAAGTGAAAGGTCCAGGCATGGCCGAGATGGCCAGCCCCCTAAAGCGTGATCAAAGGATCATAAGGTAATCCAAAGATGTCAAATACAATAGTAAGAGGTCCTATTTATAATAAACTAGCTACTAGGGTTTACATGAGTAAGTATTTGATGTATAAATCCACTTTCGGGGCCCACTTGGTGTGTGTTTGGGCTGAGCTTAAGTGTTGCACGTGCAGAGGCCATTTGTGGAGTTGAACGCCAGTTTTTGTGCCAGTTTGGGCGTTTAACTCTGGTTTTGGATCCTTTTCTGGCGCTGGACGCCAGATTTGGGCAGAGAGCTGGCGTTGAACGCCAGTTTACGTCGTCAATTCTTGGCCAAAGTATGGACTATTATATATTTCTGGAAAACCCTGGATGTCTACTTTCCAACGCAATTGGAAGCGCGCCATTTTGAGTTCTGTAGCTCCAGAAACTCCATTTTGAGTGCAGGGAGGTCAGAATCCAACAGCATCAGCAGTCCTTTTTCAACCTCTGAATCTGATTTTTGCTCAAGTCCCTCAATTTCAGCCAGAAAATACCTGAAATCACAGAAAAACACACAATCTCATAGTAAAGTCCAGAAATGTGAATTTAACATAAAAACTAATGAAAACATCCCTAAAAGTAACTAGATCCTACTAAAAACATACTAAAAACAATGCCAAAAAGCGTATAAATTATCCGCTCATCAGTAGTTGAATTAGTTTATTGCAATTTAAGATTACTTGCTTGTTAAGACTTCCATTTATTTTCATGCTCATAACTCACAACCCCGGATTTCTAACCAATGTCGAAGCACTTGTTTGCCCAATCCTTGTGAGACGACCCGAGGTTTGAATATTTCGATTATTTCTATTGGGGTTGAACTTGTGACAACCAAATCCCTCTTCTAAATTTGACCCCCCGAGGATTGTTGTTGGTAGAGCTATACTCACGACGAGGTGTTATTAAAGAGAAATCTACCAATACACTGCTGGGGCGTTCGTTAGTGGTGGTGGGTGGTGCGGCAGGGACGGAGCGGCGGCGGTGGGTGTGGCGGTCGCAGAGGGGGGCAGTGGTGGTGGAGGGAAGAGGAGGAAAGAAGAAGAAGAAAGAGGGGGAAGGGGGTGGCGTGGCGGTGGGTTCTGGGTGGTCGACGGGGGCAGCGGTGGTTGGTGGTGGTGGCTGGAAGTTGGTGGTGGTTGGTTGGAGAGAGAGAGGAAGGAGAAGGGCTGGGGGGCGCGAATGGGTAGGGTTCGCGTGATTGGGGGGGTTAGTAAATTTAAATCCATGCGATCGCGTGAGGCACGCGGTCGCGTGGCTGGGGTGAATTGAGGGTTGACGCGATCGCATTGAATGGGTAAAAGAGGGAATGACGCGGTCGCATGAGGCATGCGACCGCGTCGCTGGAAATTGTGCTAAACGCACAATTCCAGCGTCATTTCAGTGCAACTCTCTGTCTCCTTTGGGGTGTTGTGCAATCCATGTGACGCGATCGCGTTGCTCACGCTGTCGCGTGGGATTGGTGTTGTGCAAGTGATGCGATCGCGTGGGTGGCGCGATCACGTGGGTCGTTTTCTGCGAAACGCACAATGGCCGCACGATTCCAGCCTAACTCTCTGGACGTTGGGATTTACGCCGATCTCTAGATCACATGGCCGCGTGAATGACGCAGACGCGTGGGGAGTGTTTTTCTCAACTGACGCGATCGCATGAGTGATGCGGTCGCGTCGCGCACCCTTTCTTCTTTTTTTTATGCAGGTATGCAATTATGCAGTATGCAATGCGAATGAATAATATTCAGGTTCAATTGAAAAGGATAATAAAAATAAATAACACGAAATAAAACTGAAAAAAGGAATGACCATACTATGGTGGGTTGTCTCCCACCTAGCACTTTTAGTTAAAGTCCTTAAGTTGTACATTGGATGAGCTTCCTGTTATGGTGGCGTATGCTTAAATTCATCCAGAAATCTCCACCAATGCTTGGAATGCCAACAGCCTCCGGGGTCCCAAACTAGGCATGTAAAGCTTCTGAGCAGCTTCAAACAAATTCTCAGGCTCCCGGGGTGACGAATGTCAGAACAGATTCCAGGATCCCAAACCTTGCTTTTAAATCTGCCTTCGTCTTGATCTATATTTTTCCATCCGGGCGGTTTAGAAAGTATATTTTCACCAAGATGACCAAACGTTTTCCGAGATCCATTCGATTAATCATGATGCCAATCCGTGCACTTCGAATTGAAGCGTGGAACCTTATTGAACCTTGTGCACCAGCTCTGAGTGCGAGCCATTTCCCTCTTACTCTTAAAGCCGCAAAGAGCTCTAAGCTGGCCATCTGTTTCAAGCAAACCATATTCTAGTGGGAAAATACAGTTAAAGGTTAAGGATTGTACCCATTTAAAGCTTGTAATAGGTGGTAATGGCCTTGGGATAGGTGTTTCCAGTGGTTTTGTGAGTTCTACTCCTTTGTACTCTTCTGTGAATTTCTTCACTTCCTTGCAGACTTCCTCAATTGCATCCATGTCCTGATCAAAGCCTTCTATGTCTTCCTCGTCACTTAAGTCATAAACGGGAGGTTGAGAGAAATCTACCTCCGCATCATCTTCGTATTCACTTGGGGAAGATTCTTCGATCTCAGAGAATTCACTTGCTGATGCAAGTGCACTACTGGGAGAACTTGACTTGAGATTATCATCATCAAGGAAACTTGCTTCTTGGATTATTCTAGCTAGTTCTTCATAAAAGATTTGCTGTGGGAGTTGTGCACTATCCTCCTTAGCATCAATTGTAACGTTCTTAACAGAATTCTCCGCAACTTCGGATTCCCATGGAAGTTCAGCGTCTCCTAAGTCTTCAACCAACTCCTCTTCTTTCATAATGACAGCTTCCTCTACTTGTTCTAATACGAAGTCATGCTCTGTCTTGTCCACTGGAGTTTCTAGTATCTCCTTCATGCTACGCTCTTCATTAGATTGTCCACATGGGGCTCTGGGAGGCCCTTGAATGTTTGAACGTATAGAAGATAATAGACTTACTGCTTGCTCCAGTTGATGAAGGGTTGTTTGAAGTTGATCTACTGTTTCCTTGAGGCGAACCTCTGATTCTTGGGGTGATAGATTTGGACGTGGTACATGGGGAAGTGGTGGTGTTTGGGAGTAATTAGATTGGAATTTGGGTAGATGAGGATCATACGGTAGTGAATGGTGGAAAGGAGCTTGTGAGTGTGGTGGTGCGAAGTTATGTTGAGAGGATGGCCTATAAGCACAGGGTGGGGCTTGTTGGTAACCACAAGGTTGTCCACCATGTCTATTTCCTTGATATGCATTGTAGAATGGTCTTTGTCCATGATATCTTGGAGGGTGTTGTTACCTAAAGGGTTGATCAGATCCTGTTGGCTCCATCAATCTTTGATTGCTCTGACCTTGATGCATGTTCCTGTTATAACTTTCACTCCTTTCAACAATATTAGAACCAAACTTGAAGCGAGAGGGGTGAGAATTCATAGTAGCTAATGGAAATAAAAGGGGAAAATAAAGACAAATAAATAAGTAAAAGAAAAGTATTTACAATAACCAATAATAAGGCACACAATTGCAGTTTCCCCGGCAACGGCGCCATTTTGAAAGAACTGTAGATTGATGGTTTAGAAGTTATAGTAAACTCTTGTTGCAAGTATAGTTACTAAACCAAGCAATCAACCTTTCTTACAAACGTTTTGGTTGTCACAAGTAACCAACCCCTAAATAAATTGATAACTGAAGTATTTAAACCTCGGGTCGTCTTCTCAAGGAACTGCAGGGAAGTATGTTCTTATTATTGGTTATGAAGATTGTAAATTGGGGTTTTTAAGATGAGGAACAAGTAATTTAAATTGCAATTGAAATAAGTAAAAGGCTGTAAAGTAAATAAATAACCGTGAAATAAAATTTTGGCAAGGTATGAGAAATAAGAAGTCCTATCCTAGTTATCCTTATCAATGATGATGAAGATTGAATCTTAATTCCACTCAGTTAGTCTTTACTTAAAGTAAAGAAAGGTCAAGTGACTAATTAGTTTGATCTTCAAATCCTAGTTAATCCCTAAGGAAAGATTGGGATTATTGAAGTCCAATTCAATTAACAAAGATAACAATTATCAATCATGTTAAGTTTGATAACTCCTGAGTTACTGATTTCTTAACCAAGACCAAAAGGGAAAAAGTAAATCTACTGGAATAAAAATGTTTTCAGATTGGAAGCAACGGTAATAAAAGAAAGCAATAATAAACTGAAATACCTCAAATAACATTAATTCAAAGAATAATTTGTAACATAGAAGAATTCATAAACTAAATTGAGAAGATAAATAAAAAGGAATGTTGAACCTGATAAAAAGAGATAATCCTGAAAGCGAATAAAATCCTAAATCTAAATCCTAATCCTAAAGAGAGAGGAGAGAACCTCTCCCTCAAAACTACATCTAAATCATCAAAAGTGACTAATTGGAGACTTTCCTCTGAATGGATGCATTCCTCCACTTCATAACCTTTGATCTGTGCCTTCTAGACTTGGATTTGGGCCAAAAAGGGCTTCAGAAGTCGCAGGGGACGTTTTCTGTAAGTTTTGGTGCGTGGCCTTTGTCACGCGTCCGCGTGGGTCATGCGGTCGCATCAATTGGAGTTTTCCTTGTCACGCGGCCGCGTCGTCCATGCGATCGCGTCACTGCCAGTTTCTTCCGAAACTCCATTTTGTGCTTTCTTTCCATTTCTTGTATGTTTCTTTTCCATCCTTTAAGTCATTCCTGCCTTAGAGGATCTGAAACTACTCAACACACGAATCACGGCATCGACTGGAAATAAAGGGTAATTAAAATAATTACTTTTAAAGCATAGGAAACATGTTTTTCACATACATCACATAATAAGGAAGGGAAAGTAAAACCATGTAATTAACATGAATAAGTGGGTGAAGGACTGAATAAATCACTTAAATTAAGCACAAAATATATCATAAAATATGGGTTTATCACCCAGGTCACACAGAGCCTTCTCAAAGGTCATGGTGCCTATGTTACAGGGAATTAGGAATTTACCAGGATCCTATTTCTTTTGAGGTAATGTCTGCCTATCCAATGCATTCAGTTCATTGGTGAGCCAGGGAGGTTCATCTTCCCAAGTCTCATTACCAAATAATTTGGCATTCAGCTTCATGATTGCACAAAGGTACTTAGCAACTTGCTCTTCAATGACGTCTTCATTCTCTTCAGAAGAAGAATACTCATCAGAGCTCATGAAGGGCAGAAGGAGGTTCAATGGAATCTCTATGGTCTCTAGATGAGCCTCAAATTCCTTTGGTTTCTCAAAGAGAAACTCCTTATTGGTCACTGAACGTCCCAGGAGGTCTTCTCCACTAGGATTCACGTCCTCCTCCTCCCTTGTAGGTTCGGCCATGATGGTCAAATCAATGGCCTTGCACTCTCTCTTTGGATTTTCTTCCGTATTGCTTGGGAGAGTACTAGGAGGAGTTTCAGTGACCCTTTTACTCAGCTGGCCCACTTGTGCCTCCAAATTTCTAATGGAGGACCTTGTTTCATTCATGAAACTCACAGTGGCCTTAGATAGATCAGAGACTATATTTACTAAGCTAGATGGGTTCTGCTCAGAATTCTCTATCAATTGCTGAGTGGATAATGGAAAAGGTTTGCTATTGCTAAACCTGTTTCTTCCACCATTATTAAAGCCTTGTTAAGGCTTTTGTTGATCCTTCCATGAGAAATTTGGATGATTTCTCCATGAGGGATTATAAGTGTTTCCATAGGGTTCACCCATGTAATTCACCTCTGCTATTGCAGGGTTCTCAGGATCATAAGCTTCTTCTTCAGAAGATGCCTCTTTAGTACTGTTGGATGATTCCTTCAATCCATTCAGACTTTGAGAGATCATATTGACTTGCTGAGTCAATATTTTATTCTGAGCCAATATGGCATTCAGAGTATCAATTTCAAGAACTCCCTTCCTTTGAGGTGTCCCATTACTTACAGGATTCCTCTCAGAAGTGTACATGAACTGGTTATTAGCAACCATGTCAATGAGTTCTTGAGCTTCTGCAGGCGTTTTCTTTAGGTGAATGGATCCACCTGCAGAATGGTCCAATGACATTTTAGATAATCCAGAAAGACCATCATAGAATATATCCAGGATGGTCCATTCTGAAAGCATGTCAGAAGGACACATTTTGGTCAGTTCCTTGTATCTCTCCCAAGCTTCATAGAGGGACTCACCTTCTTTTTGTTTGAAGGTTTGAACATCCACTCTAAGCTTACTAAGCTTTTGAAGAGGAAAGAACTTGGCTAAGAAAGCCGTGACCAGCTTATCCCAAGAGTTCAGGCTGTCTTTAGGTTGAGAGTCCAACCATATTCTAGCTCTATCTCTTACAGCAAATGGGAAAAGCATAAGCCGGTAGACCTCGGGATCAACTCCATTGGTCTTAACAGTATCATAGATTTGCAAGAATTCAGTTAAGAACTGAAAAGGATCTTTTGATGGAAGTCCATGAAACTTGCAGTTCTGTTGCATCAGAGAAACTAATTGAGGTTTCAGCTCAAAATTGTTTGCTCTAATGGCAGGGATTGAGATGCTTCTTCCATGTAAATTGGAATTTGGTGCAGTAAAGTCACCAAGCATCTTTCTTGCATTGTTATTATCTTCGGCAATGTCTCCGTCTTTTTCGAAAATTTCTGTCAGATTTTCTCCAGAGAGTTGTGCTTTAGCTTCCCTTAGCTTCCTCTTCAGAGTCCTTTCAGGTTCAGGATCAGCTTCAACAAGAATGTTCTTATCCTTGTTCCTGCTCATATGAAAAAGAAGAAAATAGAAAAGAAAATATGGAATCCTCTATGTCACAGTATAGAGATTCCTTTATGTGAGTAGAAGGAGATAAGAATAGAAGAAGGAAATGATAAGAATCCAAACACAGGGGAGAGGAGTGGGTTCAAATTCTTAGATGAAGATAACTGTTAGTAGATAAATAAATAATTAGAAGGAGGTGAGAGAGAAGAATTTCGAAAATTGAATAAATTAAAATAAAAGTATTTTTGTTTTTAATTTAAAATTAAAGTTAAAATTTGAAAATTTAAAAAAAAGAAAAATTAAATTAAATTAAATTAAAGTTTAAAACAATTAGTTAATTAAAAAGGAATTTTGAAAAAGAGAGAAGGGATTTTCGAAAATTAGAAAGAGAGAGTTAGTTAGGTAGTTTTGAAAAAGATATGATTGAAATAGTAAACTTTTAAAATCAAACAAAAAGTCAAGTAGTTAATTGAAAAAGATTTGAAAATCAAATTTGAAAAGATAAGAAGCTAGAAAAGAAGTTAGAAAAGATTTTGAAATTGATTTTGAAAAAGATGTGATTGAAATTTATTTTGAAAAAGATTTGAAAAAGAAATTTAAAAAGATTTGATTTTGAAAATTAAACTTGATTACTTGACTAACAAGAAACTAAAAAGATATGATTTAAAATTTAAAGATTGAATCTTTCTTACTAGGCAAGTAACAAACTAAAAAAATTTTTTTGAATCAATCACATTAATTGTTAGTAAAGATTTTGAAATTATGAAACAAAATAAGAAAAAGATTTTTGAGAATCAAATTGAAATTTTCAAAAATATAAGAGAAAAAGTGAAAAAGATTTGATTTTTGAAAAAGTTTTGAAAAAGATAGAATTTTTTAAATTGAAAATTTGATTTGACTTATAAGAAACAACTAGATTTTAAAAATTTTTGAAAAAAAGTCAAGTCAAATATTCAAATTTTATGAGAAGAAAAGGGAAAGATATTCTTTTTTATTTTTGAATTTTTAATGAAAAAAGAGGAAAACATTAAAAAGACTCAATGCATGAAAATTTTGGATCAAAACAAATGATGGATGCAAATACACTATGAATGTCAAGATGAACACCAAGAACACTTTGAAGATCATGATGAACATCAAGAACTTGTTTTTAAAAAAAATTTCAAGAAAAGAAAACATGCAAGACACCAAACTTAGAAATTTTCAAACTTTAGACACTAACAAATTGAAAATGCATATAAAAAACAAGAAAAGACACAAAACAAGAAAATATGAAGATCAAACAAGAAGACTTACCAAGAACAACTTGAAGATCATGAAGAATGCAATGCATGAATTTTCGAAAAATGCAAGAAAGAGATAAACATGCAATTGACACCAAACTTATGACTTGACACTAGATTCAAGCAAGAAACATCAAATTATTTTTTTGATTTTTTATGATTTTATTAAAAAAAAATTTCGGTATTTTTTTTTTTCGAAAATTAATTTTGAAAAAGAAAATAAGGATTTCAAAATTTTCAATAAGAATTCCAGGAATTTGCAATGTTAGTCTAAAGCTCCGGTCCAGGAATTAGACATGGCTTACTAGCCAGCCAAGCTTTCAGTGAAAGCTCCGGTCCAAAACACTAGACATGGCCAATGGCCAGCCAAGCTTTAGTAGATACAAATCAGACATACAACAGCTGATACTTCATTCAACTTCATTCTATGCTGATAAGTGGAAGCCCCAGTCCAAATGAATTAGACATGGCTTTACAGCCAGCCAGGCTCTAACATGCTTCATGAAACTCTAGAATTCATTCTTAAAAATTCTGAAGAACATAAAATATATTTTGAAAATATTTATTTTTTTTATTTTTTCGAAAATAAGAATAATAAAAACAAAAGCTTAAAATTAAAATAAAATTACCTAATCTGAGCAACAAGATGAACCATCAGTTGTCCAAACTCGAACAATCTCCGGCAACGGCGCCAAAAACTTGGTGCACGAAATTGCGATCATCAACAATGGCTCCCAAAGACTTGGTGCTCTTAAACGTGAATCACACTTTGTCACAACTCCGCACAACTAACCAGCAAGTGCACTGGGTCCTCCAAGTAATAAACCTTACGTGAGTGAGGGTCGATCCCACGGAGATTGTCGGCTTGAAGCAAGCTATGGTCTCCTTGTAAATCTCAGTCTTCAAATAGTTATAGCGTTTTGATAATAAAAATATAAATAAAATATAAACTAGGATAGAGATACTTATGTAATTCATTGGTGAGAATTTCAGATAAGCGTATAGAGATGCTTTCGTTCCTCCTGAACCTCTGCTTTCCTGCTGTCTTCATCCAATCATTCCTACTCTCTTCCATGGCAAGCTGTATGTAGGGCATCACCGTTGTCAATGGCTACATCCCATCCTCTCTGTGAAAATGGTCCAATGCGTTGTCACTGCATGGCTAATCATCTGTCGGTTCTCAATCATACTGGAATAGGATTTACTATCCTTTTGTGTCTATCACTACGCCCAGCACTCGCGAGTTTGAAGCTCGTCACAGCCATCCTTTCCCAGAGCCTACTCGGAATACCACAAATAAGGTTTAGACTTTTCGGATCTCAGGAATGGCCGTCCATGGGTTCTGACTTATACCATGAAGACTCTAATATCTCAGACTCGGTCCCCTGTATTAGATATCTAAGAGATACTCATTCTATCTCATCTTCATGAAGAGATACTCATTCTATCTCATCTTCATGTAGAACGGAAATGGTTGTCAGGCACGTGTTCATAGGTGAGAATGGTGATGAGCGTCACATAATCATCACATTCATCATGTTCTTGGGTGCGAATGAATATCTTAGAATAGGAATAAGCTTGAATTGAATAGAAAAAACAATAGTACTTTGCATTAATTCTCAAGGAATAGCAGAGCTCCACACCGTAATCTATGGTGTGTAGAAACTCTACCGTTAAAAATACATAAGAACAAGGTCCAGGCATGGCCGAATGGCCAGCCCTCTAAACGTGATCAAAGATGATCTGAAGATTAAAACTAAAGATCAGATGTAAATACAATAGTAAAAAGTCCTATTTATACTAAACTAGTTACTAGGGTTTACAGAAATGAGTAAATGATGCAGAAATCCACTTCTGGAGCCCACTTGGTGTGTGCTTGGGCTGAGCATTAAGCTTTACACGTGTAGAAGCTTCTCTTGGAGTTGAACGCCAGTTTGTAACCTGTTTCTGGCGTTTAACTCCACTTTGCAACCTATTTCTGGCGTTTAACTCCAGAATGCAACATGGAACTGGCGTTGAACGCCAGTTTGTGTCATCTAAACTCGGGTAAAGTATAGACTATTATATATTTCTGGAAAGCCCTGGATGTCTACTTTCCAACGCAATTAAGAGAGCGCCATTTAGAGTTCTGTAGCTCCAGAAAATTCACTTTGAGTGCAGGGAGGTCAGAATCCAACAGCATCTGTAGTCCTTCCTCAACCTCTGAATCTGATTTTTGCTCAAGTCCCTCAATTTCAGCCAGAAAATACCTGAAATCACAGAAAAATACACAAACTCATAGTAAAGTCCTTAAATGTGAATTTTATTTAAAAACTAATAAAAATATACTAAAAACTAACTAAATCATACTAAAAACTATGTAAAAACAATGCCAAAAAGCGTATAAATTATCCGCTCATCAGAAGGTAAGTGGCTAGAAGATGTAGCCACGTAATTAGTCTCGAAACTCACTTGCTTGTGTTCTTGGATCAAAATCCATGTTCCAATTTACATTCTTCAAACAGGCTTAGCATCAAAATTTTCAAAATTGGTAGGGTTGCCCTAAAGTTCTAGTTTCCTAGGAAAGAAGTCATTACTCTAACCAAGTGGACTTATCAAGAGATAACTATCATGCAAAGGGTGTCAAAAGTAAAAAAAAAAACCTAATCATGCAACCTACCCTAATTAACAAAAGAGATTCAAGATTTATTCGGGTGTTACCTATGGAGATCGGTCGACCGACCTCCCCACACTTAAAACTTAGCACGGTCCCCCGTGCTATGAGTGATGCGCAATGGGAGTCCGGCTCCGGAATGTCCATCATGTCCCTCATCATCGCCTTCTTCACTTGAGGTTGTGGTGGATGTAGAGATATCTGGTTCCTCCATAGGTGGGGTGACAACACTAAGAAGTTTCTTCACATAAGCATACCGGCGTTGGTTTCGCCGTTCATAACGATTCATCTTCTTGTGAAGATCCTCGAGGCATTGGTGGGATGATTTATGTGGTGCGAATGAAGCAGCAAAGATGCCTGCGGGAATTGCCATATTAGAGTTCCCAGTGTCCGCCGGTGGCTTGAGATATTACCCGGTGGGGATAACATCACCATCAATCGGGCTTGTGGCCCTCTAATCCCTAGTCTCACGGGGAACACCGGTGGCCACAACTAACTCGGTTACCAAAGCAGGGAAGGGTAGGT
Organism: Arachis hypogaea; assembly: GCF_003086295.3. Taxonomy (NCBI): domain Eukaryota; kingdom Viridiplantae; phylum Streptophyta; class Magnoliopsida; order Fabales; family Fabaceae; genus Arachis; species Arachis hypogaea. The sequence continues at coordinate 99,000,897 of NC_092048.1, read as the reverse complement.
TACCTTTAGCATGAATACGCCCCATGGCTTGCCAGATGATAGATGGGAGATTGACCGATCTCTCGGTGAGTACGCACCAAACCAATAAGGCTAGCTCGGCAGTGATGGATGACCCATGGGTGCTTGGAAGCACATAATGGGCTAAGATTTGGGCTCACGTCCCAGCCTCTTGAGTGAGAAAACGTGCGTCAATACCCTTGGGCCTCGGTCTCATTCTCCCTTGAATCCAGAATGATTCGGATATGGCAATGACCCGGAGAATGGCATCCCAATCAAAACCAAATTCGCAACGTGCCGACAAGTCCTCTTGGTAGGCATCAATTCCATCCGCTAATGGCCCAATTTTAAGCACTCCTTGAATGGCCTCCTCTATGACGAAAACTTGTCTTCGACGCACAAATGCCGATGCAAGGGACGATGAGTGGTAATTGGTGTAAAATTCCACCACCCAGGACAAGTTAGCTTCCTTAGGTCGTCTCATGAGAAACCCCTATTGCCTCCGCTCAATGCGGGGCATCACAAATGGAGCAACATGAGCCGGAGGGATAAGAAGAGGCTCCGCGTGATAGTTCCTTTCAATCATCATAGGGTAGACAAGCTCGCAGTATCGGTTGGGGAACTTGTTTGGGTCCCTTGGAGGGTTATCCTTCTCTAGTGCACCAATATTGACGATGCTCCTTGGCTTCTTGATGAGGGGCTTAGCCGTGGTGGCTTTGGTGGCCAGCTTTGTTGGCGCCTTTTTAGCAGCTGGCTTCTTTTCCTTATCCTTCTTGATGACCATCCTATAAAAGTAGGAAAGGAGGAGGCATTAAACTCAAGGAAACACTCAAAAACGGCAGTCATACAAGTGAGAAAATAGCCCATAAAAGGATTGGTGTCTTAAATACATGACAGCTGCAACTTGTAACTAAGACAACATTGGAAGCAATGGCAAGTCACTAGCATGTGATGCAAGAGTGGTATAAGCATGCAAATGAGAGGCATGAGAAGCATACACTCAAATATCAAAATCAAGAAGCAAGTCATAAGGGGTGAGCATGTAAGGTATGAAACATGAAGAATGATATGCTCAATGCACAAAGGAGTAAGCAAGTGAGTGAGAAAGAACACTAAATGGAAGGCACTAAGTCAAATTTGACACAAAAAGTCATGTATGCCTTTCATCAAACACTTGGTGTGCCCCCTTTAAGTAATGAACAAATGGAGGAAATGGAGCAATGTAGCATCGCACAAGGCAATATCAATCATCATAGAGCACCACATTTTGCAAGGAAATCAAAGATGACAACCTAACTGATGCACGAAAATTTGTCTCTCAACAATTTTCCTTCGGCAAGTATACCGAATTGTCGTCAAGTAAAAACTCACAATAGAGTGAGGTCGAATCCCACAGGGATTGATTGGTCAAGAAACTTTAATTAGAGGAATGTTCTAGTTGAGCGAAGCAGAATTTTGGTTTGAGAGTTGCAGGAAATTAAATGGCGGGAAAGTAAATAGCAGAAAATGTAAAATGCTGAAAGTAAAGAGCTGAAATTAAATGACGGAGAATAAATTACAGAATCTTAAACGGGAATGGGGAAGATGCTCATAAAAGTAAATTGCAGAAATTAAAGAGAATGGGTAAGATCAGAAATAGGGAATTCATTGGGTTTAGGAGATGTTGCATTCTCTGGATCGAGTTCATTTTCATCTCTTCCTCAATCAATGCGTTCATTGATCTCCTTGGCAATCTTAAGTGATCAAATTACAATTTCTTGTAATTCAATCTCTCAAATCTTGATCAATAGCCAATTCTTTGGTCAATTGCTCATGAGAAGAGATGAAGTATGGTCACTGATTATACCACATGCATTCCCAAATCAAGTGTTGGTAGAATTATAGTCACCATATCCTTCCAATCCCAATTTGGTCCAACATGAGAAAGCATTTCTAGCATGATCTCTTCATTCCTCTTCCAAGGTTCAGAAGAGATCCAAGTATGAATAGCTTCTTTTCCAAGATAACTATCCAATTGGATGAAGATTGAAAGCTTTCTAGAAAAAATCAAGAGAAAAGATAGAAGAAGAATAATGAAAACTAATATTGATCCATCAAATTACAACAGAGCTCCCTAACCCAATGAAGGGGGGTTTAGTTGTTCATAGCTCTAGAAATGGAAAACAAAGATGGAAGATACATTCTGAAAAATAAACTAGAAGTGCAGAGTAAATTATATAGAGAGTAATTCTCAAATTTCCAACTCCCCCCAAAAGCTCTTCTCTAATTCAAAACTACCCCTATATATACTACTCTTCTGATCTTCTAGTTGGTTCTTCAAGTCTTGGATATGGGCCTTTGGATCTTGAGTTTGAAGCAGTTATCCTCTTCAGTGGGCTTAGCTTTACTTGCAGAGAGAAAGCGTGAAGTAGGCAGGGTATTTAGCTCAGGATGTTAGTGGCGTTAACATTAAGTGAGAGTGTGGGTTCGAGAACGTTAGTGACAATCACCTTTTCACTAACGTTCCTAACCCATCGATGATCCACGTTAACTTCAACGTTAGTGGCACCAACGTGACCACTAACGTTGCCTCTTGGTCTTTCGCACACGTTATTGGGACTCACCTTTTTCAATAACGTTGAGAGTCCTCCCTTCCCCTACGTTAGAGTCCACGTTAACTTAGTTAACGTGGCTCTTAACGTAGGCTTGCCAATCCTTCGAGAACGTTAGTGACACTTACCTTTGTCACTAACGTTCCAAGATGCCCCTACTTCCCACGTTAGAATCTACGTTAACTAAGTTAACGTGGCTTCTAACGTGGTGATGGTAGCCATCTCTAACGTTAGTGACAAAGGTGAGTGTCACTAACGTTGGCTCATCATCCTTCCCTCTACGTTAGCTTCCACGTTAACTAAGTTAACGTGGGAGTTAACGTGATGCATAGTGGCTCATTGTGGCTCATTCCAATGTTAGTGACAAAGGTGAGTGTCACTAACGTTGGCGATTGTTTGCTTTCTCTACGTTAGCTTCCACATTAACTTAGTTAACGTGGGAGTTAACGTAGCTCAAAGTGGCTTAGTCCAACGTTAGTGAGAATGGTGAGTGTCACTAACGTTGGCCATTCTTTTGCTTCCCAACGTTAGAGTCCACGTTAACTAAGTTAACGTGGAGGCTAACGTGGCCAATATGAGCTTGGTCCAACGTTAGTGACAAAGGTGAGTGTCACTAATGTCGGCTCCACTTTCTTTCTTCCACGTTAGAGTTCACGTTAACTTAGTTAACGTGACTCTTAACGTGCGCTATGATGGCTTCGAAGACGTTATTGGCGATTATTTTTCTCATTAACGTTGCAAGCTAGCTCCCATTCCACGTTAGTGGTCACGTTAGTTAGACTAACGTGGCTGCTAACGTGGTTCTTTCTTGCTTCCTTTGTCCTGAAATCAAGCAATAAAGTACATCAAAGTTCTAATCCACATCATGAGACATGCATCATCTAATTTGTCATATAATTCATGCATAATTCTCATAAAACCATGTAAAGTGCACCATGTTTGCTTGAATCAAGATGTAAGTGAAATTCTACCCAAAACTTGCTTATTTCCTAAGGAAATGCATGAAACTACCCTAAAACAGTAAAGAAAAGGTCAGTGAAACTGGCCAAAATGCCCCGACATCACAACACCAAACTTAAAGCTTGCTTGTCCCTAAGCAAGTACTGGAACAAGAGAATGATGAATGAAATGCCAAGAGAAATGAGTCATTATTGTGGAAGTCATGTCCTTGGTTTTATGGTGGTTTCATGCATAGCAACTTAGGTTCATTCCTTCACTGGCTTTCAGACCTTTATCATGTCCTGGAATACCCACTTGACTGCACCTTATGAAACTTTTATTCATTGATCCTTTTTGTCATTTCAAGGCTTATTTGTGTTTTTAGACTAGGTGCTCTGTGAGGGGGCGACTCTTTAAGATAAGCTTTCAGCCAGCACTCCCGAACCAGTTGGTTCAAGGTGCTAGGTGTTGAGACACCCCTAAGGGCTTACTCTCTCAAGTCTCTTTCCCCCATACATACACACCACAGGCACATGATTTGTTATTTTCTTTCTTGAGACCTTGGTGTCCAGTACCTCTTTGGGTTACTAAGCGTTCTGTAGCAAAGGTTACTCTTGATAGTGGACTTTCAGCTGATAATCCCGAGTTAGTTAACCCAAGTTACCAAGTGATAAGGCACCCCTAAGAGCTTATTCATCCAAGTAAATCCCTTACATAGGAACACCACAGACACTTGCCCCAAGATTCAAACCCTTGGTGCCTAGCCTTATTTCTTACTCTTTTTCTTTTATTCTTTAACTTTCATTTTTCTTCTTTCGCTTTTTCTTATTGGGATCTTGTTATTCAGCTAGTCTCATGGGGTGTGTTTCAAGCATATGATTCAGGACAGATAGTTGCCTTCCCACCTTATTGGTGAACCAACTTAGCTAATCTATTACTACACCACAAATCTAGGAGCTTACTCCACAATATGAATTCCACTCTGGTCTTTTATAACAAACATTATCTTTTTATTTGATTAAAAAAGAGACAAGCAACACAACAAGCAAGATAGGATTGAAAATAGGAAATTTGACTAGCAATCATAGACCTAAGCAATGAAAAACTTAAAGGCATAATTCAAAATCCTAACTACCATGGAACATGTTCTATTTCATACATGATTTTCCTTATTTAAAGCTTAAAAAATATGGATCAAAGAGGGAACTCCACCACCTTTTACTCATGGGGTTGCCCATGCTCTTCCTCTTGCTTGTCTTCTTGGTATTTTTCTTGAGTGCTTGTACTCCCACTTCCCTTGCCTTTTCCAATCAACTTCTTCCAAAAACTAGCATCTTCCATCTTCTTTTTCAGTGTTTCCTTCTGCTGTTTCACCTTCCTTTCCTCTTTTGCCTCTTGGATCTTGATGATGCCATGAGTTTGAGTTGATGTGTGAAGAGGGTGGAAGGTATGGATAGATGAGGAATCCGGTTGGTTAGAACAAGGTGTAATGAAGGGATTTGGATGCCGAAGGTGTGTAGTATGAGGAATGGGAATTGGAATGTGAAGGGAAGTATGGACTAGGACTCACTTATATAGGGAAGTGATGAGTGAATGAAAGGTGTGGATTGGTGGGGTGGTTGTGTGATGGACGAATGAGGTTTAGCATGGGGTGAGCACAAGGATCACCAACTTTATGATGGGATTGGTTCAGTTTCCAAGCTTGTTCTTCTTCCAATGTTGCATGGCAACCATTCCCAATGCATTCCCTTTGAGACACGTGTGAAATACTCCCCTTTTGTGGTGGCCGAATCTTCCTTTCAATTGTCCATCAATTTTCCTACGAAGCAAGAAAAAGTGTAATTATTAATTGTGTGGATAGTGGCGGCAAAATAAAAATGGGAACAACTACCACTTTTTTTTAGTTTTTGTTTATAACTAACTAAGTAGTATTCATGAATGCCAACCAACTGATTAACTGAATGTGTCCGTGTATGCAACATTGGTGATACCATGGGTGACACCAAACTTAGTTTATGGCCATGTGATGTAAGATTTTTGTTCAAGGCTCTAAGAGTAACATCACAATTATGCTCTCTTAGTATGCCTTGAACACCAAACTTGTTCTTTACTATATGCTGCATAAAAGGATCCATTCAAGTGTATGTCAGGGTTGGTTTGGAATTCATGAACCTTGCATTATTAACTCTTCTAAAAGCATGTAAAACATGGGTTGCCTCCCATGAAGCGCTTCTTTAGTGTCACTAGCTTGACATTTTTTCCTTTGTCAGGGTGGCTGGTAGTGCTTCAAATCCTCCCCCCTTGCAGTAAATTGATGCCAAGGCATCTTAGGCTAGTTTCACTAGCATTTTTCTGTTAGTTTTAGTTGTTTTATGCATTTTCTTGAGCTTAAAGTAACCAAAAATGGTTAAATGAAGAACAAAGCAATGAACCATCCAAACAGTATGATTTTAATGCAAATTCCATGAGTTTTAGTTATATTACTTGAATGCTATGAATGGAAGATTTCTCATGAAATTTTGCAAGACTTTGATGCAATTGTTTGGATGATTTCAGGGAAGAAGAGGCTAAGCAAGGAAGCAACAAAATCAATAAAGGAAGCTTGAATATCACATGTGGAGTTTAAGTTCCAGTTTAAGCCTAAACTGGAGCTTAAACGCCAGAATCAGGAAGGCTAAGAAATGCTGGAATTGAAGTTTAACCTCCAGTTTAACCTTAAACTGGAGGTTAAACGCCAGAATGATAATGCCACTCAGGAAGGAGTTCCACGTTTAACCTCCAGTTTAACCTTAAACTGGAGGTTAAACGCCAGAATGGGAAAAGCACCAGGGAGCCATTTCCACGTTTAAGCTCCAGTTTGACCTCAAACTGGAGCTTAAACGTGTTCGACCAAGTTTTCTCCTCCAGGGTTGCTCTCTCCATTTCCACGTTTAAGCTCCAGTTTGACCTCAAACTGGAGCTTAAACGTGTTCGACACCTCCAGGGCTACCCTTCTAAGCTTCCACGTTTAACCTCCAGTTTAACCTTAAACTGGAGGTTAAACGTGTTCGACCTCCAGGATGCCTCCTTCCATTTCCACGTTTAACCTCCAGTTTAACCTTAAACTGGAGGTTAAACGTGTTCGACCTCCAAGGCTGCCCTTCCTATATCCACGTTTAAGCTTCAGTTTAACCTTAAACTGAAGCTTAAACGTGTTCGACTACATGACTCTCCAGGGCTGCTTTCTTCCATTTCCACGTTTAAGCTTCAGTTTAACCTTAAACTGAAGCTTAAACGTGCTTCTACAAAAGGCCTCACTGGAAGTGTCTGGCGTTTAAGCTGCAGTTTAAGCTTAAACTGCAACTTAAACGCCACTCTTGGAAAAGGTTTCTGGACCAAAAATATTGTGGTTTAAGTTAGTATTTGAGCACAAACATTAACTTAAACTTATTTTGGTATGAAACCCAATTGAATATCATGGTTTATGGGATTGGGCCTGAAGGATTGATGAGTTTGAAATCTCAATTTATTGAGTCATGTGTCATTATTTGATTATCACTAAGTTGGCTCAATGAATGTTACAGAATTTGGATCAACAGCCTCATCAAGATTATGGATCATAAACCCAAGGCAAAAGGAAAGCAGGGAGAGGCCTCAAAGCCCAAGAAACACAACAGAAGCTCAATATAGAAAGTGTATAAATAGGATAGAATTTAAGTTAGGGAGAACTTTTTACCTTCACTTTTAGCTAGTTTTCATATCTTTGTAATTGAATTCAGAGCTATGACTCACTAAACCCCCTTTCATTGGGTTAGGGAGCTCTATTGTAATTCAATGAATCAATAATAGTTTTATCTTCTTCTTCAATCTTTTCTCTTGAATTTTGTTAGAAAGCTTCTCGATCTAATTCCATTGGGTAGTTGTCTTGGGAAAGAAACTACCCATAATTGGAATCCTTCGGAACCTTGGGAAAGGAATGGAGGATTCATGCTAGAGAAGCTTTCTCACAGTGAATTGGATTGGGGTTTGGATGGATATTGTGACATGTAATCCTACCAAATTGTGGTTCATGAAACTGTGTGGTATAATCAGTGATCGAGCATCATCTCTTCTTATGAACATTTAAACCAAGGGATTGGGAATTTGTTCATTTTTAGAGAGAATTGGTGAGCCAAGGGATTGGGATCCAATCATATAAGATTGCCAAGCAAAATTCAATGAACGCATTGCTTGAGGAAGAGATAAACATGTTTTGATTCGGAGATCTCAATATCTCCTATAACCCAATGAATCCCACACTTCTGATTTACATCTTCTCTTTACATTCTGCAACTCAATTCATGCAATCACCCCCATTCCCTTTTAATTTCAGCATT